>NC_142082.1:42617704-42892704 GCF_054644295.1 Miniopterus natalensis
TTAAAAGTCTAGCAGTTCTATTTATTTCTTTAAAAAATTTGCCCATTAATGTTTTCTTTTCCTTTAGTTATTGTTTTATTTCTTAATCATCTGATTATAAATTTGATGCAAATAATTTTATAGACTGTTTCAGATTGTTCTGTCATCATAAGTTGTTACATTGTTGATGGGTCAATGTTGTTATTTCTGTTGTATCTGTCAGTGTATCATTGATATCTGTGTCATTTATAATTTTAGATAATGCAATTATCTTCAACCAGTTTGGATGTGTTAGTTTTGCTATTTCTACCCTTGAAATCCCTGACTTCCTTCCAGAGCACCGAGTGCTGTTGGGGACTTTTCTTTTTTCCTTGCTGGGGGTAGGGAGCTGCAGTGACTTTACTGTTAATGGACGATATTATGCTTTTATTCCTCCTCTGAATTCTCACAACATGCAGACAGTAGGACTTTGGATCTCTCAATTGTACATCGAACAAATTTAGGGATTACATTTTTATAAGAGACACTTTTCCCACCCCTAGCATCCAGATATTGGACAGACTTTCTGGTATTTTCCTGGGTCCAAGTGCAGATTTGTCTACTGTAATTCTAATGGGAGGGAAATCTGTCCTGGATTATGTTTTCCAGCAGTGATTTGGGTTCTAATTTACAGCTTTGTTTAGATCACACCTCTTGCCATCTACAGGTTCTTTACTAAACTGCAGCTCTAGCAAATTAAGTCATAGGGATTATTCATTCTCTCTTCTAATGAATTCATGGGTTATCTTTTACTTTGAATTATTGTATTTTTTTCTAGCATTTTCTAGGATTTATTTTTAGCTCAACAGTATATTATAAAATAAGTGAGGGTGTGTAACTGCATATGCTAGGCTCAGCATGTTTCCAGTACATAAATCACATAATTTCTGTGTTTTTAGAATATAGATCTTTAAGACAATCTGTTTGACTTCCTTCCTGGATGACAGATTTCTGTTTAGCCTACTGCATTGTCCTTCCCCTCTATGTTAGAGTCACCTAGTTATGTGTCTACATTTACATAGGTATTCATATTGAATATTTTTGGTGAAGCTAAAGCATCATTGTCTCTTGTTGTAAAGGATATTAGAGAACATACCTTTCAACTTCTTCCTGTTGCTTGGAAATAAAGAAACTTAGACCTTGAAAAGTTGCTGGCATTCAGCATGATATTCTGGCACCATCTCTCAAAAATACCATTTGATTTTGCAAATAAAAAAATTGTGGATTATTTAGAAAATATCTTATATTCATAAAATTTGAACATTTTTTATTGTTCTATTGAAGCAGCATCAGAATTACTCTCTCTGTGTTCTCCAAATACAGATCTTCTTCTTGAAATTGAACTAAAGATAGTAATAAGAGACATGAAAGTGTTTTGAATTACTGTGGAACAGTAACCTTAATTTCCATTCCCATCCTTGTCTTTTATTAAGTACTATGCATATTAGAAAGTGGTTGTATCAGCTTTTTACTTTTCTGTGTCCTAAATGATTGTGGTTGTATTGACATAATTAAATATATATTATTTAGGTTTTAAAATGTGAATATTAAAAGGGTCATTATAGCTAAACCTTCGTTTTAACTTATGACATAATTATATATTATTTTGTTTTGGAAATACTTAAGATACAGTTTCTTAGTGATTCTTAGAATTATTAATGCCGTGTCTTAAATATTCACAAAATATATGCATATGTCAAATACAATTTGGAAAAAAACAACAACCACCCAGCAATATAAAAAAGTCTTCTAGAAAGCACAAATTGAAAACAAAGCTTTCCAAAATCCTTCTAAATCTTATGTTCTAGGCTGTATTGTGTATGGATTTATATTTTTTAAATTAAATTCATTGGGGTGACATTGGTTAATAACATTATAAAAGTTTCAACTGCACAATTATATAATACATCATATGTACACTACATTGTGTGCTCACCACCCAAGGCCTAGTCTCCTTCTCTCATTGTAGATTTGACCCCTTCACCCTCTCAGACAATAGCATGGTGGTTACCAGATGGCAAGAGGGAAGATGAACAGGGTGAAGTTATCTTTTAGAAGTACTCACACAATCACTTACTGATACATTGTTTGTAAATGAAAAGAAATAAAGAAAAGAAAATCTGAACCATCTAAAAGGCCATCAATCAAGGCTTTCTGAGAAAAAAAGTTCTTAATGCCATTCTAATTCTACCTCCTAAAGCTAGCTATTCTTAATAGTTTCGTATGTATTCATCCCAGATTTGTATCTATGCTAATGCCATGAAAGGATATTTTAACAAAAAGGAATTCCATTACAAATGTTACTCTTTAACTTACTTTTTCGCTTAATAATACAACAATGTGAACTATATTTTTTGCCATGCCAATGAACAGTGCTCAACTATATTATTTTAACAGATATATAATGTTTAATACATTATTTTACAAACATTCAAAGGAGTAATTCCATTCATTATGGTGAATTTAACTGATATTTTACAATGTCTTCTTTAATATTTTAGTATGCCTAAAACATATAGAAATATTGAGTACAAAAGCAATTTTAATATTTAGGTAAAAACAAGAAAGAGGGGAATCCAAGTGCTAACAAAAAGAGAACTCAAAGCCAGAGTGGTAAGCTGGAATTAAAGTTGCATTAGCTTTGGGGTATATTTTAACTGCATACATGCTTAGTGGATTGAATTTTAAAACTAGTATGGAGATTGAACCCATGCATGATTATAATTAAAACTAATAAACTTCATAAAGCTGAGAGCTGAGCAAAGCTGTCACATCTATGAATAAAGAACCTGTATTAGTGAGCTTACAAACTGCAGTCACAAAGCACACATAGGAATGTACTGCCAACTGTCGAGTCAAAAAACAAATCCAGAGCTAGGTAAGGAAAGACTTTATGTGAAAAGACTATTTCAATAGAAAGAGCACTCTGACCTCAGTACCTGAAATGTCTCAACATCAAACAGAAGTGGGTGTTTTTTTTTCTTTTTGGGGGGGGTTATTAGAATAAAAAGGGATCTTGTGGGGATGTGAGACAAGCAGATGGGAGTGAACATCAATGGAATGGTCTAACAGAAAAGACACCTATGATTGGCCGATCCTGAGAATGAGGTTTTTGAGGGGGTTTTTTAACTTTATTTTTATCATTGACGCTATTACAGATGTCCCCACTTCCCTCCCCCTTTGCCCGCCCCCACCCAGCCCCAGCCCTCTTCCCTCTGCCTTCACCTCACTCTTGTCTGTGCCCATGGGCCATGCAGACGTGTTCTTTGGCTATCCCTTCACCTTTCATCCGGGCGCCCTCCCCTCGCCACTCTGACAGCTGTCAATCTGCTCCATGCATCCAGGTCTCTGTTTCTATTTTGTTCATCAGTTTATTTTGTTTAGCAAAGTCACAGAATACAAAATGAATATTTAAAAATTAGTGGTGAGAAAGGCAGTAATAAAGGATACTTTCAGGATTTGCGGCCTGATTGCCTGGACTGATAAGGTTTCTGTCAGCTGAGCTGGGGAATAGTTTGGAAGGAGCAGTGGGGGTCAGGAGACAGGGCAGCAAAGGGCAGGAGTTTGTCTTGGGCATGTGAAAGTGGAGATGCTTATTTGGCTCCTTGAATTGATTTGGGTTCATTTAGTAAAACAGAAATTTCACATAGAAATCAAAGCTCCATTTTATATAGAAAATAGAATCTATAGTGTTTTGGGATGAGATGGAAATTAGGACACAGTGGTTAAGGAACTTAGTACTGAAGGTCAGGGAAGTTGTAGCTAGAAGGTCAGGCAAACGGACACTAAAACACTAAACCCCATAGTTTTCAAGCATTCACTGGGAAATTTTCAAATCTACTAACTTGCTGATAAAACCCCCACTGTCTCAGTCTGTAGCAATAAAACACGTGAATCTCAAGTGCTCACTTACTTGGCTCTGATTCTTAAGTCTGTCCATACATCTGGCTGTTACTCCAATTAGAGAATAAAAAACTTTTTTTTTCTTTTTTTTTTTACCATTCAAATAGTCTGTGAGTTTTTCTAATTGGTAATCCTACCCCTGGAACCACAGAGGGAAATTGATGCCAGATAATATAGTTCTTAGCAGTTCCTCACCATGCAGAATGGACCTTCCGAGGGGATACTGGTGATGCCAAGTTGGAAAAAAATAATCTAGTGCAATTTCCTAACCACTTGGAGAATCAAGGGATCAAGCATGCTTGAATTTTGCTGATGGTCTAATCAGGTTAACTTGGTTACTTGTTGATGGGTCCATAGGTTGAAAAATGAAAACTGAGCATAGATTTAACATCGGGGAGGACATTGGTAACATGACAAGAGCAGTTCATATGTATTGGTTTCGGTGAAAATCTGGTGCAAGTAATGTAGGTAACAAATGGTAAGAGAAAATATAGATTCAGCAAATCCTGACAACTCTTTCTAATATTTATAAGAGGTCAATGATGTATAAGTTATCTCTGAGTATTCATGTAATCTTCACAAAAACTGTATTTAATAAAGTGAGCACTTTTAGCATGTTATAGAAATATTAATCATGATATGGTTAATTTCTTTTATTGATATAATTTCAAAATACATCAAAAATAATTTTACAAAGAGCATGGTATGGTATTAAAACTACTTAAAATAGTATGGTAATGGATCTGGTATTGTAATTCTGCCTATTTCTTGGTCTATTATATTTTAAGAAAGGGGACAGAAGTATTAAAGTTCCCTTTTATTTTGGAGGGAGTCTTTAAACAGAGATTATATTTCTTTTAGTAGAGTATTAGGAAATAACTAAAATATATTTATAGTTTAAAGATTACCTATTATTAAGAGAGATTACCAATGAAATATATAAGTGAAGATGGAAATTTTCTGATAGCAATATTAAGCTGTGCATTGTTTTAACATTTTGTGAGACTTATTTTGTTGAATAGTCATCATTTTAAGTCATACTTTCTCATATCTGTAAATTCTAAATTTATTTCTATCAGTTGGATGCTATTTGACTTTTATATTGCACCTAAATAGCTTGTTGCTTCAGTTTATTTATCTGAAAGAGAACTGTAAGCATATTAATTAATCATATTGTGTTGAATTAATGTAAAACTGAAAGTGATTTGTATAAATTATGAAAATATCTTTAAGTTGTGACTCATATATTAGCATTTGTTCATACAGTAGAATTTACATTATAGTAATTGCATAAATCATCAAATGACACCAAACATTCCTGTTATTCTTTTTCCCCTTTTTGCTGCAACAACATAAGTACATTGAATTTTTTTATTTAACTTAAAAATTGCATACAAGAAATAGCAAGATTTGGGAGGAGAATGTGGCAGAAGCAGAATCACATATTTCATTGTATATGTAGAATCTCATAATGTTTTCTACTAAGATATTGCTAAAGACGGCATGGAGAGAAATTTTTGCATATGTTTATTGTTTTCTTTTAGATATAAATAAAAAATTGGAAAGCCAACTAATGGCAAAATAAAAAATAAGCAGATTCTTTAAAAGCAAGGATATTGATGATATCTTATATTTTAATAGTCATATATCATTGTTCTTAATGATTATATACTTTTTCACATGGGTTGATGAATATTTAGTTATAAAATATATTTATTGGTCTACACTTGACATATAGTCTATAAATATTCAATAAATATTCAATATTTAGACAGATTCAAAAGGTCTTGTTTTTTCAGAAAAAGTGAATTTTGACATTTTCTTGTATCAAAAATGTTTATTGCGTACTCAATATGTGCCAAGCAGTATTCTAAGGACTGGGTATATAACAATTAAAACACACACACACACACACACACACACACACACGAAAGCCTTGCCCTCATGCTGCTTACGTTCTAAGGGGGGAAATAAATTTTGAGTACAACTTAAAATATATATTTATATAATAACATTTAACAATAATATTATATAATAATATTTAACACATATTAATTTTAATAGATTTTAAATATTGACGCTAAATCTGAAAATTTTAAGATCTATCACAGACCGTATTTATGTCACTTTTTTATTTTATATTTTAATTGAATTTATTGAGATGATTTTTTTAAGAAACTTTTATTTCTATGTTTGAACATCATGATCGAGCTGATAAAAAAGTTGCCATTTTTTTTTTGACACATTTTTAACTATGCACATTGAGGCATCAGTGAAATTTGAAGGAATATTTAATTTATATACATTGTATTAAAATTAGAAAACTGTGATCACAGAGCATACATTTGAACTTCCTTGAAATTTACAAATAAAATAACAGTGCTTTTTGTGTGTGTGTTTTTTAATATATCTTTATTGATTCCAGAGAGAGGAAAGGAGGGGGAGAGAGAGAGATAGAAACATCAATGATGAGAGAGTCATTGATCGAGCCCACAGCCCGGGCATGTGCCCTGACCGGGAATCGAACCCCGATCACCTGGATCCTAGATCAACGCTCAACCGCTGAGCCACAGACGGCTGGGCAAGTGCTGTTTTTAAGTAAAAGCAAATACATCTGTTTTATTTCGGTTTTTTGACATGTAACTATCATGATTTTAGGACACTGAATGTTTTTTTCTTAAACATGTATAGAGTTTGTAAAATATTTTCTGAAATGTATCACTTAGTTATCTCCTCTACATTGAACTCTTTTGAACATCAAACGAATGTTTGTTTATTTCTATTTCCCTAATAATTTTATATAATGTGGAAGCAATATTATCATGAACTTTCAAACTACTTTACATCAATACATACATAAATTTGTATGCATGTAATTGTGATACTAGCCAGAGCTTTTCACAGAATGTGTAATTAACCACCGTTCAAAACTGCATTTTCCCTCTGGACATAATAATGGGATACAAAGCATTTTGCTGCAAAAATTGCCTAAAGTTTATTCTGCCATATTTTAGCACAAGCTGAGTAACAATGCATTAGGAGTCCAGGAATTTCAGCAAGAATCTGCATTAATCCCCACCAAGCTTGAGTTAGATACAGTAGAAACCCTGAAAGACTCTGTGCTCTTAATTAGCGTTCCCTTCTTTCTAGATATAGAACTCCCCTGTTGGTGAGCAGCTGAAGGAAAATCCATCACTAAGGCACTCTTAAAGTTTATAATCCTTACCAGTGACCTTTCACTGAACCTCAGTTTAAGAACACATGAAACAAAAGCGTGTAAGTACCTGTATAACATTTAAGAAACTAAATTAAAACAGTAAACTTTAAAATAATCAAGTTGTTTGGCATAAAAAACAATTCCTACTAGATAACCTGTCAGCATATCAAAGAACAATTCTGATTTTGTTCTTAAGCTGAATCTTCCCAACAGAGACCTATCAGATAATTTTATTTTAAAGGCATTTGAGCACAAAAGAAAAAGAAACTCAGGGACATGGACAACAGTGTTGTGATTGACTGGAGGAGGGGTGGGAGAGGTAGGTGGAGGAAGGCGTAAGTGGGATAAATGGTGATGGACGAGACTTGACTTGGGGTGGGGAACACACAGTACAGTGTAGAAATGATGTGCTGTAGCACTGTGCATCTGAAACCTGTATAATTTTATCACCCAGTGTCACCCCAATTTAAAAAAAATCACGATACCCTTAAACTTTGCTTTAATTAAGAATCAAGTTTTAAAAATATTTTTGTTTTAATATGAATACTTTATTTTAAAATTCTCGTATAATGTTTGATAACTATTTATAAATTTAGGCAATCTTAAGTATGGCTGCATTGTCTTCACCCTAGCTCTTCTTAATTCATTTTATTTCTAGAATGACTTTGAAAATCACAATGTAGTAATCTCCAGAACCTTGAAATCATGACATTGCAATAGACTTGATAGCACTCTGCCCCAGGCATTTAAGTCAAAATAAAAATAATTTTCTTTGTCATTCTTCTGAAATATCAATACTTTGTACGATTGCCTGCATTGTGCACAATGATATTTCAGTGTTTCTCTCGCCTCTTAGTGTGAGTGTGTTCAACTGCTATGAACAATAAATCTACCAATCAGTGGCTATTCATCAGTTTATTTCAATGGTTCTCAAGGTTTCTGGTGTCCAAAATGTGTTCAAATTTTGTATGTGATCCCAACTGACTTTACAGTATTGAAGAAAGTATTTAAGAAAAAATAAAATAAAATAAGTGGTCCATGTCTTTATCAATGAAAATAGGAACTTTATGTGTAACATTGTTCTTCTTGGTTCTCACTGAGACACTCTGCTTACAAATGCCATAATTTCATCTTTCCATCTTGTGTTCACTGCTTTCTCCTTTGGTGTGGCAAACTTGCTATGTTGAATCTTGTTAAACTTGTATAACTTTTCTTGGGACCTTCCTATTAATTGGGATACTTCTGTTTTGAATAGCAGAAAGTTAAATCAAACACATCTTAGCAAAACAAAAGGAACTGGAAGACTGAATGGCTTAGATCAGTGAACCACTGGACTAAAGTGGAGTTGGCTCTAGCCACAACTGAAGTTAGGGATTTGAACATTGCAGCACTCCATCTTTGTACTGTGTTTTCAGGCCTCTCAGCTTGTGAAGTTCATTTTCTCAGGACAGTTTCTCTACAAAGAAACAAAACTGACTGTGTGATATACCCTAGGTTGCTATTTTAAAATAGGGTTTCAGAGGATGCACCAAAAAGTCTAGATTTCTAGTGGGCTCATAGATTACATCCTGTTACTCACATACTTTCTTACAAACACCAAATCATAAATTTCAAATTATTTATTTTGATAAAACAGACGATTATAGTTATAAGTCACCTTAATAACTAACAAGTTTTGGCACGACATTGCTTATAAAATCACCTATTGAGAGTAAATCTTTGAATTTACTTGCTTGAGGTAACATAAAGCTTTTACATGTCCTCATGCCTGAATTCTTTGGGAAAACATTTTTACTGTTTTTTCTTTAATAAGTATATCAACATGGTATGATGCCTCCTCATCTTCAACAGTGTTATTTTAGTTCTTTGATGTAGTCTTACATGGATATGCTAAGAAACTGGGCCAGGTGTGATTATTGACCATTACTATAGATTTTAGTCCACCTAATAGACAAGTTAAGATTCTTATGCATGATAGGACCTAATAAAGTACCCCAGTCATGTTTTATGACTCGATAATTTTTTTCAATGAATATCTAATTTACATATATATTTAAAGTTATTTTTACTTTTTAAGTTTTATAATTATTAGGGGAAGTATAATAGTGTTGATGAAACTATGAGTTGCTACTGTATCTCAAATAATATATTTTGATTATTGATTTTTTCAGATAATTTTCATTGCAGAACTAATATTGCAAAAAATTATAACATAAAAGCTATGTAGTTAACACTTCTGATTGTTTTAGAAAACTTATAAAAGCAGAACTAATGTTGCAAACAAAATAATATAAAAGTTATGTAGTTAACACTTTTTGATCACTCTAAATATAAAAACACAAAAAATAGATGAAATATGTTAAAAAATAAGTTTAAACTCCAAAAATAGCTTATCTTGTCTAAAAATATTGATGTAAATAATGATTTACAATGCTAAAATTCCTTATAGATAGGCTACAGATGGTATCCATCAATCTATGAAATCCTTCAGCCAATATAATTGCTATTATTACCATAACTGTACAATATTTTATATTATATATATAACATGTATATAATATATACGTATACTATCACCCAAACCGACTATAATACACTCAAAGGTAGGGTTGTAATTGAGGTGGTTGTATCTACAATACTATGTAGCACAAACTATATCTTCTGTTAGAATGCATATTTATACATATGTGTATATATGCATATGCGTATATGTAACAGTAGATATATTTATATTCATGTATGTATAGGCATACACTATATGTATATGATTTGATACTGTTATGAAACTTAATTCTCTTAATCAACTAAACAATACAGCTTGCAACAGCAACATAGGTATAAAAATACGGACCAACAGCATGATATTATGCCCAGTTTGCAATGGTTTTACCTTGAACTGCTCTCTTCTTGCCTTCGGTGCATACCAGGTGAGGGTGAGGAATTCTTTTCCTCCAATATTAATGTCTTAAGAGGCAATATGGAAGCTGATGCTCTGATTGGAAGATTTCATGTGGAGCTATCATTTCCATCATGAGGTTACCCATTATTTAGTTTGTCCAGTTGTTTGAAATAATAGTTTGTGGGTTTTGTTTTGTTTTCCAGATTTGGAGACTGCCAAAATGGTTCCTTTTTAATTGATCAATGTTCTTTATAATTTATTGGTGATGCAAACTTAGAACCTTTGGTTGAGGTACTAACTGCCATAAGATTTATTGTAAAAGTTTGTTTTTCCCTTTTGAATTCAGGTTTTTCCACTATCCAAAGGTAGAGTGTTCCTATGAAATCTTTCACAAATCGAAATGGAGTAAAATGCCAGGTGGAGGGGATCAAGGGGGTAAAAAGGGGGACATCTATAATGCTTTCAACAATAAAAATAAATAAATAAAAGAAGAAATGGTGTAAAATGAAGAATATTCCCTGCTTTTCAAATCCTCTTAGAGTTTCTTTGACGTAGCTAAAATAAGTACTAATGTAAGTCTTTTGTAAAAGCAAAGGGCCATAACATGATCTTTCAAAAATTGAGGTATACTTGTATATTATCACCGATAATTTACATCCCAAAGGTTTTCAATCCATTTTTTGTTTTAAATCCATTTACATTGAGATTTAAAAGTTTGGTTTTTCTAGTTTTGGTTCTATCCTTGCTTCTACATTTATTTCCTGCTTCCTTTTACAATGAGGCAGTTTTTATAAAGGTAATTATTGGAGAATTACTGGGAACATAGGAAATCAGCAGAGAGAAGAAAGGGAGAGGTTGTGGACCAACTGAAAAGATTCTGCCAGAAATAGCCCTAATGAAAATCGAGCAGCACTTTTTAAAGCTGCATTGGCAGAATCAATACCAAGACTTGTCAGAAAACCAGTCAGTGCTGATATGCCTAGATTTGAGAGAATTAGCACAGACTATTTTATGCCTTATTAGGAGATTTAAAATATATACAATTATTCTAGTTTTAGAGAAATATATGACAGTTTCCTTAATCCTAGGAAACTTATAGAACTAGAATGCTCAAGGATGGACACTGGAAGATGAGACTTACTAGAGATGTTAGACAGGAACAAAACATATCAAAAACTGAGTCGTATTTTTAATTGATAAATTATATCTTTGTTGGGAACAGACTATTGAGTGAGAAGTTGTAAAAGATTGTTTGAAAAATTGACAGTTTGGTATACCAGGAATATAAACTGAAGTTCTTCGCAATGAGCAAATAAAATACAAATCATACAGTTTAAGAAGAAAATAAAACTCTGTCCACTCTCAGAAAACATGTATCAATGCATAAAAAAATGTGAAAGAATTTCTCAATAAGCTATTGGAAGTAATAAGTGAATTTGAATTTAATGTTTCAAGATGTAAGGAAAATATGCAAAAATCCAATATATTTCTACATAACAAAAAGGAGTATTTGGTTATTGAGAGTTTTAAATGATACAAATATAAACAACATCACAAAACACTGAATATACTGATATAAAACTAATAAAAATGTGTTTAAGATCTATGTCAAAACTACAAAAGTAGCCCAGTCAGGTGTGGCTCAGCAGTTGAGCATCGACCTAGGATCTAGGAGATCAAGGTTCGATTCCTGGTCAGGCGACATGCCTGGGTTTCAGGCTTCATCCCCAGTAGGGGGCGTGCAGGAGGCAGCCGATCAATGACTCTCTCATCATTGATGTTTCTATCTCTCTCTCCCTCTCCCTTCCTCTCTCTGAAATCAATAGATATATTAAAAAAAAACACCAAAAAAAAAAAGCCTACAAGAGTAAACCCCCAATTAAATGAGCTATATGCCATTTCCATTAATTGGAACATGTAACATTGTCCATTTCCCCAAAACAGATGTAATGATTTAATATAGACCCCCAAAAATCTCATTAGCATTTTTGGTCAAAATCAACAAGCTGATTCAAAAATGTATGTGAAAATTAAAAAGAATTTCAACAGCCCAAACAATTTTGTTTCTTTTTTTTTTTTTTTTAATCTTCACCCAAGGACATTTTTTTCCATTACTTTATCAGAGAGAATGAAAGGGAGAGAAACACTGATGTGAGAGAGACACATTGATCTGTTGCCTGCATGGCAAGGATCCAGCCTGAAACTGAGGTACCTGCCCTTGGCTGGAATTGAACCCAGGATCCTTCAGTCCACAGGCCTACACTCTAACCACTGAGCAAAATCGGCTAGGGCAGCCAAAACAATTTTGAAAAGGAATATTGTTCCTTGCTTTAAGCCAGGGGTGGGGAACCTTTTTTCTGCCAAGGGTCATTTGGATATTTATATCATTCGCAGGCCATACAAAAATTAGCTATGAAAAAAGCTACTAGGTTTATTGAATTTCAAGTCCCACCTGTGGTTGCCTTGGCAGGGCCAGACCAAATGATTTTGTGGGCCTTATAAAGCCTGCGGGCCAGATGTTCCCCACCCCTGCTTTAAGCTATAGTGGCCAATATCTGTACCTTTAAATGGCTTCAGCAAAATCTGCTCATAGTACTGCCCAGCCCTGGGATGACTCTGAGTGAGGCAAAAAAAAAAAAAAAAAAAAGGGAAACCTTTTTTCTGGTTCTTGAGGAAGCTACTAGATAGGCTGAGGCCACAACCATCATCCTTAGGGAACAGTCTCCTTCCTCTGGCACTGGCCACCTAACCAGGTCTCCAGGCTACCATCCTCACCATCTTCACTGCTTCTGCCAATCTTGGGTATCAGGAACGGTAGGCAGGCCATTTAACAAAGGGCCATGCACTCTTCCAGCAAAGCAACAGCTCCTTTCTTCCAAGTCGCGTTGTTTGTGACAAGGTTTTGCATAGATCCCCGCACTCTGTGAAAGCCAGTTCTAACTCTTTCTGACAGCTTATCAGTTGCTCTTGGGGAAGGCCAGAGCTCTGGAATTAGCATCCTATCCTCTTACTGTCTTCCTCCTCTGCCTGCAAACATACTAAATATGAATATGTATTGATTTATTGAGTACATGCCCTACCCATCCAAAAATGCAACACAAATGCATTGACTTTATTTTGCTCATTTTCTGCAACTGTGCTTGGCAATGGTATTATCAATTATGCAGATCTACAATAGAACAAGGAAGAAAACTAAGCAGTAGAAGGTGACCATTAAAAATGTTAGCGTGACGCCTGGCCGGCATGGCTCAGCAGCTGAGCACCGACATAGGATGCAGAAGATCGCGGTTCAAGTTCCAGTCGGGGCACATACCTGGGTTGCGGGCTTGATCCCCAGTAGTGGTCATGCAGGAAGCAGCTGATCAATGACTCTCTCATCATGAATGTTTCTATCTTTTTCTCCCTCTCCTTTCCACTCTCTGAAATCAATAAAAACATGTTTAAAAATTATATAAATGTTAGCATGAAACTTCTTTAGTGGTCCAGGGAGAACATTCTCCAAGGGTGTTGCTCCCCTCCATTCAGTCCTCAGCAACTAGGTTTCCAAGCTGTTCTGCAATTCCCTGGGGACGAATTACATCAATTCAGGAAGAGACAGAAGAGATGTGTAGGAGGCACACTACTCCTTAAAGTCTTGTTCTCAAAGTGGCACACATCACTTCCACTCCCATCCCACTGGTTTACATTCCTTTGAAATATAGTTCAGAAAAAGAGTGAATGGTTTTGGTACAGGGCAAGCAATTTCTGCCATGGGATAGTTAGAGTCAATTTCCTTTTTTAAGAATGGTGGCTAATTTTCTTAGGAAGAGTAGGCTAAAGTGAAATCCAGAAAGAGAAAGTGCATATGCTAAGATCTGAAATCAGGTAAGAGTTTGGGATCTTTCATATCTGAATAAATATTGATGTGCCCAACCTAGAGAATAGTAAGAATAGGTTTTGAAAAAGTGTGCAAGGGCCAAATTAAACAGGGTATTTTTAAAAATATTTTATAAAGATTTAAAATTGTGTTGCAGTGAGAAGCTGCTTAATAGATGTTAAACAGACAGAAAAGGGAATTGATTTAGTATATTTCAGGGACTACTAACCCTGTAAAAAGCAGAATTAACATGGAGCTATGGTATATGCAAAGACTACGAGGAAGCTTTGCCTAAGAGAATGACAGTGACAATAAAAATAAATAAACATATGTATTGCAGTGATGTTTAGGAATTAAAATCAGTTGAAAATGGTTGACACATACTTGTAATTTTAGCAGGAAAAAAGTTAGGTATGTCTTAAAAACATTTGAAAAATATCATGCAGTAATGTTCTGTGTTATTATTTAGAGTTGTTCTTTGTACACTACCTTGAATTTAAATGAATGAGTGCTTTTAAGTACAGAAAAAGTACAACAGTAGGGGCAGAAAAAGAATAGCTTTTGTGTATGAAATACATTCAGCTCAGTAAAAGAATGACCTGAAAATAAGAAAATGTCCTTATATCAACCAGATGCCTTGGAAGCCAATGCCCTTTTCATAAAAGAGTTTGGATTACCTGAGGTTGGAGAGTGAATCACAGAAGAAGAACTACCTAATTAGAAGGAGCACTGAAAAACTGCTCAAATTTCAAGGACCATTAAACTTTGTTCTAAGATGAGGATTTGAAAGCATTGCAGGTGAAACCAAAGTCCAACACTGGAGCAGGTGCTCTCAGGCCGTCTTCCTCTCAGGGTTCACCTGCTTTGTGTTCAGTGCACAGTGGCAGAGAATTAATTTTAGCAAAAAAGGTAAAGTACAATATCAGATGAGGTGCCTATGGCAAAAATATAGAGAATCCAGACATCCATCCTATAGATGTCATTCATAATTCTCCTCAATATTTAATTTGCAAATATTCTATCTAAAAAGGCAGTGTTTGATCCCTTTAATATAAGTCACTTGATGAACAATATATTTTTTACTTTAAGATCATAATATTTTTGTCGATAAATTAACCTGAAAAATGATACTTGGTATACAAACACATTTATGTTTTAGTAATTTTTTGAAAGAGTTATTAGAGTCTTGATTGAAACTATTACCTAGTGTAAAAATGAGATTTTTAAATTAGTTTTATTGAAGTTCCTTAGATAGTGATAAATGATGAAAATCCTTTTTGTTTTTGCTTGTTTTTATTATTAATATTTGTTTAATGGAATTCAGTATAACAAGTTCACCTCAATTGTTTAATTTTCAGAGTACATTTTACTAAAATACACTTCATTAGAAAAATTCTACTTTCAAGATAGAAAATCCCCTCAAATCCAAATCGCAATTAAATAAAATAGGTCAGGTTTATCTTCTGCCTCAAGGGACAGGAGGAGTGAGTCTGAAAAGAAGGAGATGTGATATAGATTGAGGCCGAACAATGTGACATGTGCTGTAAGGGTTTCATTAAAAACTTAAAAGTAAATGTCTTTAAGTTGGGTCTCAGATATTAGCATTTGTTCAAACAGTAGAATTTACATTATAGGAGTTGCATAAATCATTAAATGACAACAAATATTTTCTATGTTATTTCTCTTCCCCTTTCTGTTGTAACATAAGTAAATTGAGTTTTTTATGGGCATTGTCTGTTGGGATCAATAGGGTGTGAGTGACAACTGTCAAAGCATTTAGCCCAGGACTCTGCAGTTTTACTTAGGACAGGGCAACAACCTGAAACAGGGATCCTCCAAAGTAATATTTTGGTATCTGTTGATAATTCATTTTTTAAGAAAATGGTTCTAATCTAAGTGATTCCAGTCAACCGCCATCATTACTTTTCTCCCAATTCCATTTATACTTTTGTACAAAAAAAAAAATCAAAAAAATCATGGAACTGAAAGGATTCTTCCCACCCTAGGACATTTTGAAAAATAAAAAAGTATTTTGACTCATGACTAATTATTATTCAGCCACTGTAATGCCTATAGGGTTCAGTATTTTCTGGTTCTAGTAAAGCTTTTGGTCTACTTTTGACTTTGCTGCTCAACAGTTCTGTATATTATGGTTAATTTTCTCAGTTGTTCTAATGCTTCCACCCATCTGCCAGTCATATGGAAGAGTTGATGTGGAAAATTCATACTCATTTACCAACAAAGGCTAGCTTCCTTAGAATGCCATCACATTTAATCTGTTCTAGATAGTAGGCTTTCAGAGAAAAGTTGAGCACATTGATGAGTATTTCAGCATTATCCAAAATATGGTATAAGTCCTCTTCCTTTCTAGTTTCCTGAGTATGGTTAGCTCTGCCATTCCTAGGCTCCACATATCTGCAAAATATTCAGGTGACCTACTGAACAGTTTGGGTTTTCTGGTTCTGGGTTCCACCCTGAAAAATAAAATATGGGTATTGTGAGTTGCAGCTTTTCTGAGATGCCACTATCATCAATCTCTTTGGTATATCCACTTTAGCTCATAATCAGAAAAATTCTAGACCTGTGTGTGTGTGCATGTGTGTGTGCATATATGTATAAATATTTATATATATATATCTATACACATATATATTTCAATTAAGCTTTCCCTGTAAAGCAAGAACATGTATTAAATGTATTAACTTTGGATTTCAAATAATTAAAATTAATAATATATTTTCAGGTTTTATCCTAAAATCATTATTATTGTCTCAGGCAGAACACTATATTCTCTTTTGACTGAACAAGTAATGTGTTATAGAAGCAGAAGGCATGCTTAAGTTTCCGTAAGTTGTGCTTTATGCTGTAAACCAGCAGTTTTCAACTGGTGGTAAAGGCAAGGAATGCTGCTAAACACCCTAGAGTGCACAGGACAGAACTCCTAAACAAGAATTATCCAGCCCAAAACATTAATAATGCTAACATAGAGAAAACTTGCTATAATTAACAGATGCATCCTCTGTGTGAGGTGCCCAGATGCTGATCCGTGCAATGCATTCACAACCTTCAAGTATTGTCAATTTCTGTAAAATGATAGTGGATATTTTGGTCAAATAATCATTATATAATTAAGAACACCTTGTATAATCATTTAGGGATTAAATTTTGTATTTCAAATTTTTATCTTAAAAATTCATCAAAATAGCCCTGGTTGGTGTGGCTCAGTTGATTGGAGTGTCGTCCCATGCACCAAAGTGTCGAGGATTTGATTCCTGGTCAGAGTTTGTCCATTGTTGGGGCACAAAAGGGAGGCAACTGGTTGATGTTTACCTCTCACATGGATGTTTCTCTCTTTCTCTCTCCTTCTCTCTTTTCCTCTCTTCCTCTCCCTGCCTACCTCTCTAAAATGAGTAGAAAAGCATGTCCTCAAGTGAGGATTTAAAAAATTCATCATAATAAGACTGAAGAAAGATAATGCTTTCCCTATATTTAGAGAACAGTCTGTTTCCTTACCCTTCATATGCAAGAACTAAAAAGAAGTAAAGTAGATGTTTTAAGGTTACATTGCTATATAGTATAAGTATAAAAAGTGGATTATCTTCTTAAAAGGTGATGCCAAATGCCTCACCCAGTTCCCATTTAAAGGGTGAGTGTACCCAACTCCCAGCAGCTGTGAGAGTTGGATACTATCTCCTCACAGCCATCCCCTGTTCCTCTTCCTACCCCACTCCACTTCTCCAGAGATTTAGCCACAACTGATTTTGCCACCTTACCCTGGAAATTTCATTCACTCCTAGGGTGACCAGTAGCCAATGGCTGACTAATGTGTCTATACAAGAGCCTGGCTTCCTTTTCTTAAGTTGGGGCAACTGTAGCTAGGTTTTTCCTGAAACTACATACTTAGTCAGTTCGTTTCCTTTCCTTACTCTTTTCATTCCTTCTGTTGCAGGGTTTTACTGAAGCGTATTCCATAATTTTTATGCATCTGGATTGTTTTTGCCATCTGTTTCTTGGAAGCCCAAACTAAGACACTTGTCACCCTGCTCTCCCCTCCCCTCCCCTGCACCAATATCTAAGATGGTATCTCTATATGAGTCAACAAGGCAAGATCTGCTAAGGAAATAGAGATTCTATGCAAAGGGAATGGCAAAAAAGCATTTAACCTGTACAGGCAGGAACTGGGAGAGTAAGATAGAAGTGGATGCCAAGGATCTGGATAAAGAGAGGAAAAATAAAGTTGATGCTCAAAAACACACTCTGCAGATGGGATTCTAATGTAGGATTACTCACTGGCTGATGAACCCCCTTGTTACTCATTGTGTATCATTGCAGTGTAGCTGTTAAACCCTTTACCTGTGTTGAACTGGAATGGAATACAGTGGAAAAGAAAGCCCTGCCTCATACAATATCCGTGGCATTTAAAGACAGTTAAGAGTATCAATAAAAATTTGGTATCAATAAATTTATGGAATCAATAAACTCATAATATTAAGTACAGTTAATAGGCATTTGCATAGAATAACAATAGTAAGAATAAGAATAATAGATAGAGCAATTTATTTACTTAACTGTTTGCCCTCCCTTCTTGAAAGGTAGGTGGAAAAGGTAGTTGAAAGCCTACCTTGCTTAGTGACTGTGCAAAAATCGGAACGATGTCTTATAAGATAATGCCGCTTTCCAGAGAAACACAACCTTCACTTTTTTATTAATTAGCTCAACTTTTATCTCCAGAATTCTATTATAGTAATAATGCATTAATGATTAAATGATTGGCAATCTATTAACTAGAAATTTGCATTATTTTTATCTCTTTCTCCCAGGTCAGAAAAGTTCATTCCATAAAGGCTGAACCCAAGAGGATATGAGTAAATAAGATTATTTCCTAGATCTGGTTTCAATGACATTCAACTCTCTTTCAGGTCCATTTCTTTTATAGTACCAATTTTTTTTACTCACCAGTGCAAGACTTCCAACTTTAGTTGACCTAGCTAAGAAATACAACACAATCATTTTTTATTCTATGCCCAAGTAGTCCTCATTGTTCCTCTACATCTCCCTATTCCAACATATATTTGAATTATACTCTACCTTTCATATAATTTATAGTTGGATTCTGTGTACCCATTGTCCATTTATTCTCTCCGTTTTTCAAATTTCTCTCAATCCATGCCTCCTCAGAATTTGATAAATGTTTAACTTTCAATTCAATTCAATGTCCATATAAAGCATGGACATTTTGAAAATACATTCAGTAATTATCAAATACTTATTACTAAGTAATAATAATACAGAAGATTTAGGCAATGATTATATTTTTAAAGAACATTCATAGTTTAGCATTGCCTTATTGAAACTAAACACATGCTTGAGTCATAATAAAAATATATTTTCACCTTGAACAAAGTTAATTAAAAGATCATGTCCATTCAAAGAACATAAGATCCTACCTGACCCAGGATTAAATACTAACAGCTGAGTTGTGAGTTTATTTATGGGCATCACATCCTGGAGGAACATTGATAAATCTGAGCATATCCAGAAGAGTGTGTTAAAACAGTTAATCATGTGTTTCCAGGAATAATTGAAGAAGCTGGCAGGGTTTAATTTGGAAAAGAGAAATACTATAGGGCCTATAATAATTATGCTCAAGTGTTTGAATATATTTCCTTGACAAATTAGACCATGTTCCTCAGTGAGAGGAACTCATAGTTATAATTGAAGTCATAAGGAGATAGAAATTAATTCATCACATGAAAGTACTGTTAGTTGTCCATAATTGAAATTGGCCAGCTCAGAAGTTTTCAAATCTCCTGTTAGTGGAAACCATCAGAGGCTGGGTAGCCATTGTTGAGATAATTCAAGCATAGGGTGGTGTTGGACTGTGTGATTAATCCTTTTATGTCTTTTCCAATCCTAAAATATCAAGAGTCTATAAAATATCTTTAATCTCCTCTTATTCTTAGCATTCTTTTATACTATTTTTGAAGCTGCTATAGATTCATAATAGAATTATGGCATTCTGATGATATCATATCCTCATAAAATAGATGATTAAACTGAAGGCAGAAATGCAGGTGATTTTGCATAAAGATCCAAGAGATTGAATAATGAAAAATAAGGTAGGTTAGGAATTTAAACCTAATCTAGAAGGATTAAATTCATTGGAAGTTCACAAACCTAAATATAAATATGATAAAATAGAAAGTTACTTGCTTCATTGAATAAATAGAAGTTTTCATTTATGGAAAAGAAAGTAATTGTTACTGGAGAAAACATTATTATTTAAGGATCTAGTCAAGAGCCAATGTGCCTTGGCACCTTGTGAGATGATATTTCTACATTAGTTTGTTACTGTTTTTTAAAAAGTAGGGATAAGGTTAAGTTTGCAGTTATTCTTAGGCTGATAAATCAAATAATTGGATGGATAAACATTTAACAATACCCTACTCATTGATAGGATGGTATACATTATTTATTTTAACAGTGTACTGAGCAAGGAATTATTATCTTATGAATATGGGCAAAACTTTTATCTGTCAGAAATGGTCCATGAATTTTTTTCTAAGAAAAGTAATAAAGGCAAGAAAACGTGAAATATCCAGGTTATATACATACAGGGATATGGGATGATATGAGAAAAATTGTTTTGGGGCGTAATTTAGATCAGACGGTAATCAGGGACACGAATTTAATTCCAATATTTGTGCAGTCATTATGACATGGGAAGTTAAAGAAAATGGTGAAGGAAAGAGAGGTGTTACTAAAGGAGTCACAGGGATAGGAGAGATCAAGGGATGATAGATGCATTCATAATTGTGGTATTTGGGAGAGAGTTAAGATGGTCTGGAGAGGAATTCTAAGAAGCTTTCTGAGAAATATGCTCAATAAAAACCCATAAAGACCCTTTTAGGGAAGGCTTAATTTTTTTTTTTTTTGGTATATATATATATATATATATATATACCAAAAAAAAATTTCATATATATATATGAAATTCATATATATATATATATTAAATTCTTCATTGTTTCTGGAGTCATATTTGTGTTTGCATTAAATTATATTAAATGTATATAAATTTATGTGATTTTAGAAAATGTATAGTCTCCACCAAAGAGAAATCCAACATTTTATAAGTGATTTTCTTCAAATATAATGCTAATTATCTAATCTAAGTTATTCCAACAGACTTCATTTTATAGTATATTTTCATCTGGATGTTCCATACAAAATGTCCCAAATAATTACATTTAGTAAATAAGGGGAATTTTGTACTTTTGAGCCAGCAAAAACAGTGATTGTATTCTACAACCCATCAAATGATTAGAACTCTATTATAATAAGCACTAAAAAGTAAGTTAAGAGTCAGGAACTGTTATTTAAACTTATGCAACATAACTTGAAACAATTGTGGGTAATCAACCTCTATTTGAGAATTGTCTTCTTCCTCACACAAAAAAATGTGCAGAGTTGAAAATAGTATCCTTGATTTTTTTGTAGTTCACTGACTCCCTGCTGTATATCTTCAACTAAAGTAGCATTTTAGAACAATTAGTGACTGTAGAGATGATTATAATGTCACAAATGTGGGATTATGGCTTTAGCTAAAGAATAAACAGCAGGAGGAGAAAGCCTATTAAGGAGTAAATGTCCTATTTCCCTTGAAGAATGGTTTACAATTAGAAAGAAATGGAAACAAGAGAGAAAAGACTCAGTTATAAACACCTATGAATTTTTATATTGTTGTTAGTTTTTAGCAGGAAAATATTCCTATTAAGTAAACAATCCAGCGACATTAAAAAGTAGAAGAATACTGTGATTTTGATGTGTTACCCTTTCCCTTGGGAAAAAGAATCAAATGTGTTCAGAATGGCAAAAATGAAGCTCAAAGAAGGAAAAAATTACTTATCAAGCCTGAAAAATATTAAGTATATATGTAACATTAACTTTGAATGACTAAACATACTTAATAATTTAAATGAAAACTTCTGCTAAAATACGTAGAAATCAAATTAGCTATCAAATTTCTTCAAATATCCACCTCTCCCATTTCATAATATAAACCAAATAAACAAGGAATGAGTAGAATCAAGACCTAGGCTGTGCAAATATTTCTTTCTTAATTTAGATTATTATTTTTCAAATAGTGTTGCCAAAGATTAGATAGGTAGAAGATAGATAGCTGATGACAGATAGACGATGATAGATGATAGATAGATGATGATGATAGATAGATGATAGGTGATAGATAGATGATAGATAGATGATAGATAGATAGATAGATAGATAGATGATAGATAGATAGATAGATAGATAGATAGATAGATAGATAGATAGATAGATAGATAGATATAGATAGATAGATGATAGATAGATGGTAGATAGATAGATAAGTAGATAGACCCACAAAAATGTTGGGGATTCAATTGAGATCATACATAATGTTTTTTAAGAAGTTGATTCCAAATGCAAATTTCTTCTGAAACCGTTGTCTTTAATTCTCTATGTGTGATATATACATATATATACATATTCTCAAAAAACTAAGAAGAAAATACTAAAATATCAGAAGGACATGTAGAATTATTAACAGAAAAAAGAAAAGAAAAAAAAAAAGTCTGAAATCCCCAACTCTCTCATTTTAAGTAAATTCTACTTTCAATATGATTTTAGCTGGCAGTTTTCAGGGTAAAAACAAATTGTAAAAGAGATAGAATAATACAGTACAATAATGATCATATTAGAAACCTGAGCAACAGAGAAGAAAAAATACAACCAGTTCTAGTTCAAAAATGCTAAATCCAAATCAGTTGTGCCTCAGGTAGACTGTGTAAGGGAGAGGGTAGTGGAAAATGAAGTTAAAGATAACACAGAATTAAGTTATTGCATCAGTCAAACTCTCCAGGGAAATAGAACTAATAGAGTATGTGAGTGTGTGTGTGTGTGCATGCTAACAGATATACACAAAGAAATTGCTTTTAAAGAATTGAGTCATGCAATTGTGGGGACTGGCAAGTTCAAAATCTGTAGGGCAGGTCAGCAGACTAGAAATACAACTAGGATTTGTTGCCAGAGTTGAGGCAGAATTTCTCTTCCCAGAAACCACAGTTTTTGCTCCTATGGATTTTCAACTTAATGGAAATTTACTTAATGTCAAATGATTGTAGATTTTAACCATCTAGATCAACAGCAACACCTACATTAGTTTTTTATTAAATAATTAAGTTCTTTTGTATCTTAGCTAAGTTGACACGTAAAACTAATCATCATAAGCAGGTATAGCCTTTGGGGTTATGTCAAGGAATTTGAAGTTTATTCTAAACTCATTGAGAATCCTTTGATGGATATAGACAGATGGAAGGAGATGACAAGTTTGTATAGCTGGGGCCTAACAAAACATTTACATTATGTACTTATGATGGTGATTTAAAACAGGGATGGGCATATTCAAGAACATTGATCAAGTAAGTAAAATATGAACTCATTTACTTGAGGAAAACTTCCTATGCACCTCTAGGAAATTCTCAGTCACAATAGCAAGGGTCCTCAAAAAGATAAAGAGTTCATTTCTAAAAGTGTTGATAGAGATAATTTACCAAAACACTCAAGGGAAAATACACAGACATGTATTTAGACTGCACTTTTGCTTTGTTTGCTTTTTAAATGTTCAAATGATTTTTAAAAAGAAATTCAGATATACTCAATATATACCAAATTTTGAAAATGTTTGGATTGCTTTTTTTCAGTAAAGTCAGATTTGTTATAGTATCTAATTAGTGCAAAGATCTTATATATATTTTTAATAGCTAAAACATAAATTGAACATCAAGAGATATCAGGAGAACATCAATTATATTCCAAGTCAATTTATATGATAGATCATTGACACTGGCAAACTAAACTAAAGTTAACAATTATAGAACACAGGGATAGAATAACACTGCAGGTACATTAAAATATTTTTTGTTTTTATGACATTTCTATCCTACATTGTTTCTCTTAAGCTAAAAATATTATCTCTCTTTTCTAATAAACATAATTAACATTTTCTCCCTTTGCTAGCTATTCTGAAATTATGTATAATTATCATCACTATAATTTTAAGTCATAAAATATTAAATTCATATAAATTATTTTATTAATTGACTACTTTAACTGGAACATAAATCATTGCTGAAGTCACAGGAAATGTGGTTTGTATGGATGGTTGTTTGACATTAACACTGTACTCCAAACTGACCCAAAGAGACTCTCTTCAAAGCTGGCTTCTGTGGTACAATTCAACTGATTCTGTGTAGTTGGTTCCCTACTGAGTCCATCTATAGCTTCTATCTTTGCTTTTGGAGACCTTTGACTTCAGAAGGTACTCTGAAGGAGAATCACAAAGGTTCTAAGAGTTACACATGCTTCATAGGCTCTACTTTAAAAAAAGAAACAACAGAACTTGTGGTAGTATTACTAAGGGAGGACTTATTGGTAATACAGACTGATATAAAAAAGTTCTACACACAGAATGTCACGATAAATAATAATTTAAGTCAATAAAGTTCTGTTATTTTAAAGATGTTTTTCAAAGCATAACTGAACTGCAGGTCAAGTTTTTAAAATGTATGAGAGAGAAAAAGGTGGCAGCGTAGGTAACAGCTGCACCCGCCGGCTCCCTCAACCACATCAAAATCACAACTAAAACACAGAACCACAATCACTCAGAGCCTCCTGAGATCTGGCTGCACAGAAGCCCCACAGCCAGGGAGCTGAAGGAGCATCGAGACCCGCAGGAGGGGCGGAGACGCGGGCGGATCGGGGCTGAATCGAAGAGACGCAGCCGCGGGCCCACACCCGGTGCCTCCAGTGAAACCCGGGAGGGAATCTCGGCGGTGGGTGTTTCCCCGAGGAGGGAGGGGTCCCAGCCCCACAGCAGGCCCCAACCCAGGGCCCCAGAGCCAGGAAGAGACGTCCCCACAACTCCGGGCTGTGAAACCAGCGGGGACTGTCCCTGAGGGTCGCGGAGGCTGTGGGAGCCCCAGCAGCTCCTCCTAAAGGGCCCGCGCACGGACTCACTCGGACGCTCCCTCTGAGCCCAGCGCCGGGCAGCAGCCTGAAAGGACCTGGGACACTCGGGGAGGAACTAACCTGCCTGAAATCTGGGAGAGAGGTGGAGGGGCGGCTTCCTCCCAGGAAGAAGAGCTGGTGGAGGCCATGGCTCCTTTGGCGAGTCCTCCCCGCACACAGCCGGCAGGCAGGCGCCATATTTGAATCGCCAGCACCTGACTCTCACCTTCGGCCCCACCCCGGGATTCCTGGAGGCCGCTCCTCTCCCCACCTGCAGGCTCATCTGGGCCATTTCCAGGGGCTTTTCTGTGCAACTGGCCTCTTGAGCCCCATGCTTAGGACTTTCCTAAAATCTCTCAAACAAGCAGCAGAGGGCCCCATGTGGCTTGATAAGTGGCCCCAAGCCTGGCACTAGTGGCAGCATGCACTGGCTCACAGCTTGGCCTCTCCTGGGCACCTCCCAGCCCAGCACAAGTAGCAGCCAACTACGGTTTGCTGTGTAGCTCACGCTGGGTGGCCCTGGTCAAGGCACTGGCACAGGTTGACTTTGCACCTTCCAGGACAGTGCACCTGGTGGTCAGACTGGACCCCACTGGATTACGATCCTACCACACCCATGAGTGACACTCAAGGGGCACACTTGGTGAACACCAAAGTTCCCCTGAAGTAAATCCTGCTCCATAGGGGTGTCTCCAGCACAGCAGCTCTCTGGCTGTAGTTGCAGCTGGTCCTCACAGCTGATTGGCCTGGGGGTCAATTTCTCCCAGTGATGCCAACAGCAACCAAGGCTCAACTACAACAGGATAGTGCACACAGCCCACACAGGGGAGCACCTAGAAGGCCCAGCTCAGGTGACTGGGGAGGCTGAGCCACTGGACCCTACAGGACACCTACTGCACAAAGCCACTCTACAAATTCCAGGAGACATAGCAGCTCTACCTAATACACAGAAACAAACACCAGGAAGCAGCCAAAATGTGGAGGCAAAGAAACATGTCAAAGAACAGAAGAAATCTCTAGAAGAGGAACTAAATGAAATAGATCCAAGCAAGTTAAGAGATACAGAGTTCAGAATTTTGTTTATAAGGATGTTTAAGCAGACTATTAGGGAAATAACTGAGAAAATTGATAACATAATAAAGTACCAATTTGAAATAAAGGTTACAGGAAATGAAATGAAGAATAATTTACATGGAATCAACAGTAGAGGACACTGAGAATCAAATCAGCAATTTGGAAGATGAGGAAACAAAAAACACCCAGCCAGAATAGCAAAAAGAAAAAAGAATCCAGAAATATGAAAATAGTATAAGGAGCCTCTGGGACAACTTCAAGAGGCCCAACATTTGTATTATTGGGGTGCCAGAAGGGGAAGAAAGAGACCAAGAAATTGAAAACCTATTTGAAAAAATAATTACAGAAAACTTCCCTTACCTGGGGAAAGAAATAGACTTACAACTCTAGGAAGCACAGAGGGTCCCAAACAAGAGGAACCCAAAGAGGCCCACAGCAAGACACATCATAATTAAAATGCCAGAGGTTAAAGACAAAGAGAGAATCTTAAAAGCAGCAAGAGAAAAGCACTTAGTTACCTACAAGGGAGCACCCATACGACTCTCAGCTGACTTTTCAACAGAAACTTTGCAGGCCAGACGGGAGTGGCAAGAAATATTCAAAGTGATGAAAAACATGGAACTACAACCAAGATTGCTCTACCCAGCAAAGCTATCATTTAGAATTGAAGGTCACATAAAGAGCTTCACAGATAAGAAAAAGCTAAAAGAATTCGTCATCACCAGACCACCACTACAGGAAAAGTTGAAGAGTCTTCTTTAAGAAGAAGCTAATGAACAAAAGAACCTGATTAACTAAATAGATCCAGAGACATTGACACATGCAACAGATGATCATATGTCATAGAAAAGTAGGAAGGGGGGTGGAGGGTGGGAAGAGATTAACCAAATAAGTTATATGCATATATGCATAACCCATGGACACAGTTAATAATGGGGTGAAGGCCTGGGGAGAGGGGGAGTGAAGTGGAGGGGGTCAATTGGGAGAAAAATGGGACATCTGTAATACTCTCAATAATAAAGGTAAATTTAAATAAATAAAAATAAATAAATAAATAAATAAATAAATAAATAAAATCAAAAAATAAATAAATAAAAGAATGTATGAGAGTAACCTGCAAATTATTCCTGTACTTAGTGTAATATTTAAGGATTATTTAGGGACCATAATATTCTAAATAATACTCTCAAAATCCATAGAGAAATATCTTAATCTTTTTATTTCTTTTTATTTTAACTATCAATTATCACTTTTTAACTTTACTTTTATTGTTATACTTCATGTTGTCCCTAAGTTCCCTTAAACTACCCTCATTCTTTTGAATTATGTTTTTTTCTTTTTGCTGCTCTGATTGGGTGTTGTTTTGTATGTGTGTGTTTTTACCTTGCTTACCAACTCACTAATTTTATAATCTGCTTCATCTAACCTACTTTTTATTCCTTCCAGTGTATTCTTGATACCTGCTTTGGTACTCTTCATTTTTTACTGGTTCTTTTTCATGGTATCTATATCCTTTTTCATGCTATTGTTGTTTTCACTAAGTTTCTTACACATCATAATACCCATTATTTTGAACTCTATATCTGATGTATTGCTTGCCTACATTTCATTTAGCCCTTTTTCTGAAGATTTTTTCAGTTCTTTCATTTGGGCCTGTTACTTTGTCTCCCCCTTTTGACTGCCTCTTTGTGTGTGTGTTTGTGTGTGTGTGTGTTTTAATGTATTTGGTAGATCTGCTTTGATTCCCAGTATTCATGGGTGGCCTTATATAGTAGGTGTCCTGTGAGACCCAGTGGCACAGTCTCCTTCATCTCCTGAGCTGGGTCCTCTAAGAATATCCCTTGTTTGGGTTATGTGGAACCTCCTGTTGTAATTGAACCTGAACTGCTACTGACCCATTCATGTGTGGTATTTACCATCAGGCTGGCTGACCATGAGGCTCTACCCTGACCATGGCATGTGAGCTGCTGTTCAGGTGATGATCAAAAAAAATAAATAAAGCAAAAGAAGAAAGAAAACAAACCAAAAAAAAAAAAAAAGCTGAAGAGAAAAAGAAAATAAGAAAAAAGACAAACAGGAAAAAAAGAAAAAAATAAAGACAAAAACTCCAAAAGATAAAGAAATGAAGAAAGAAAAAAGAAAATGAAAATGAAAAGAAAAAAGGAAATAAGAAAGAAAATATATATACAAAAAAAAAAAAAGATAGAAAAAGGAAAGAAAAAAGGAAAGGGCGGGGAGTGAAAAAAGCAGAATTTACCCCATCAGGATTTAGTGCCTGTGCAATCTCTGTTTGGCTATGCTGTGTGTGAATTTTATTGGAACTTGCTCTGTTGTTGTCTGAAGTTGACCACTTTCTGTGTTGCTTCTGGGCCTCTTGAGGGGCCTCTGGTGCAGGCCAATGTCAGATGCTGTATGTGCCTGTCCCTCAGCATCCTGTTCAAAGCCAGAAGTTTATCCACAGATTATGGCTACCTCTACCAAGCTCAGGTGGTCACAGGAAGGACTAAGCTGTGCTCCAAGGCTGGCTTTTACCAGCATTGGGCCCAGGGCCAGGTCTGCAAAAGTCCCCAGGCACCCTGAGATCCGCTTCCACATGCCTCTGCCTGTTGGCTGTCTGATGGCTGCCTGTTAACCTCAGTCATGGAAAGAGCATTTGGTGGAGTCATAAGGATAAGGCTAGAAGATCTCTTGTGAGGGGCAGGTTTCGTTCAGGCTTCAGGGAAGGTGTTGGGTGTGGTCCCTACCTTAGAGACACAGGACTGGTCTCTCCTGGATTTTGCCCTACCTCAGCAGTGTCAAGCTCCTAATAATCAGGCAGGTGGGGCCTCCAGGATCTGCAGGATTCTATTGGATCTCCTGTGTGAGGGAATCACCAGTTATATTCACAGGAATGTGGGGGGAATGGTCCCACTCCAAAGTCAGAAAATTCAGCTTCTCGTGCCCTGGAAAATGCAGGTGACTCTTCAGCAGAGTCCAAGCTCCACAGGGTGGGACAAGAGGGAGTCCAGAGCATGGGTTAATTGCTTTTCCCCAGGCTGATGCTGTTCAGAGGGTCTTGGGCTCCACCCAAGAAAGATGGTGACTCTGGTGTGGGAGAATGACTCAGCACAGGGATCCTGGAGGCCAGACCCCCATTCTCCTCCTTATTGCCACAAAACCCAGAGTCTCCTCAGGTGACTCTAATCTGTTCCACATTCCCTCTGCTGAAGCCCAAGGTGGGTGGCTGTGAACAAAATTTTGTGCATTTGCTTTTCAAGAGGGTGCCTGTGTCTCCAGGGGGTTCCGTCTTTCCTTGGCAAACATAAACCCCACTGCCTTTCACAGCCAGATATTATATGGGTGCTTCTTCCCAGCTCTGGTGCTCTGGCTACAGAGTGCCAGGGGTTTAGGCCTCACCTTTCTCAGGGAGAACCCTCTGCAGCTGAGATATCCCTCTGGAACCTTAGCCACAAGGTGAGCCCTATTTGCGTCTCCATCCTTCCTGTCAGTCTTGATGGGGCTTCGTCTGTAAATCATTGGTTATAAGATTCCTGTTCAGCTTGTCTTCAGTTGGTTATTCAGGATGATAGCTCTGTAATTTAGTTGAAATTCCAGTGTGGTCCTGGGGGGAGGTGACTGTAACTTACACTTATGCCACCACCATCTTTAAAGTCCTCACTATTTGTTTTAAAATGATGCTTCATTGAGTGTTTACAAAGAAATTTCTGGCCCAAGCCAGGTTTTGAATAATCAGCAAACCTTTTTATCAAACCTGTGTCAGTGGTTGGGTTATAAACAGGTGGGAAATGCTTCAGAAATACTTGAAGAATGTATGCATCATCTCCAACTCAGCTACTTGATAATGGCGGGGAGGGGGCAGTGGATGGTCAAGGCCAGAGATGGAGACAGGCTATCTCTCAATTGTCTTAATTTTATAGAAATAATATCTTACTGATTAAACCAGAGATTTTCAGTAAGAAGTTAAGGACATTTTTTAAATGGTTTAAATTGTGTGTGTGTTTTTATTGCAAAGCCAGGCTCATCTATTCACTCATGCATTTAATAAATATTATGTGATTTCTTACTATGTATCAGTAATGCTGCAAGATGCTGGAAATAAAATAGTGAGCAAAAAGAAATACAGTCCTATTGTTATGTAACTTTTGTTCTAATGGACACACCAGCACTAGGAAAAATAAATAACAACAAATATACAGCTAGAGATTCACTGAAAAATAAGTTTTAAAAATATCCTGATTCTGAATGGGGTATAAGGAAAAGCATCCTAGGAAAATTTATAGTTCCCTAAATTCTGATGCATGCGTACAGTTAGAAAGCATAACATTGTTTATCAAAGAATTGGCTGTGAAAGGAAGAAGTAATAGAGAAGGGAAGCAATATTCAAAAAACCTGTGGTGGAAGAAAACATGGAATATTGGTGGAGTTGAAGCAAATTCAGAGTGATTTGAACAGAAGGAACCAAGAGCAGATTAGTTGTAAATCAGGATGGAGAGGTAGGCAGAGATCATGAGCCTTCAAATCTTTATAGGAAATGAATTCTTTATCCAAATAGCAATGAAAGGCCAATAGAAATATTACATAAGTGAGTAAAATCAGCAGTTTAAATATGTTTTGTGCCTTCATGTGTAGAATGGTTCAGAGAGGACCAGAGTAGATTCAGAGATGAAAATGAGGAACACAAAGAGGTCAGCCATAGAAATGGCTAAGTGAACTTTTTGAGGTTTCTACATTGACAATTGTTGGTGAGGAGGAAGGATGGATGAATAGACTTCAAATTGTCTAGCTTGTGATTCAAGATAAATAACACTGAGTTACAATTTTATTTTGGGGGGGCAGAGTACTTTCATAGCAATGACTGGAATTTAGATTTAGAAATCACTTGAGGTATTACTGAGACATTCAGATGAGTATATCTGGGAACTAGTTAGGTATATGGGCTGATAGCCTAGGAAGAGATATTGGCAAATATAATAAATGTGGATGTCACCCCCCCAATGAGAATCACTGAAGCCCTAGGGAAGAATGACTTTTCCCAAAACAAAAAAAGAAAACAATATGATAAGAGAGCCTGGGCAGATGCCATTAAGTATCAAGGCTAAAATGCCAAAGCAGCAGCCTGAGGCAGGCAAGGTGTTCAAATGTGAGAATACAGACTGCAGAGAAAAACAATCGTCAGCATGTTTCTTGCAGAAGAAAAGAAAGGTATTAAAAGTTTAGTCCCCTTGTTATGGAAAGGATAAGCTCATTAACTCTACCTCTAGGACTAAAATATTGTCAGACAAATGTGTTTCCCCACATGATCATTCTTGGAACTCCTCTTAGTCAGTTTTTATCATTCTTACTCAGTTTTATCTTATCTTTCTTTTAGTATCTTTCATCTTTTAACATACAGAATATTTTGCTGGTTTATAATATTAACTTTCTATGTTCTCTGATAGCAATGTAAGCTCCAAAAAGGAAGGTTTTTGTGTAGTCTTGTTTTGTTTTTGTTTATTTTTCTCTGACAACAGCTTGCATATATGGCTTAATGAATGTTTGTTGAATGAATAAACGAAGGATTGAGTGAAGGAGAGTAAACTGGAGAACAATGATATATTTGGAGCCATTTAGGTTATGAGGTAGTTTGATTTTTTGTTGTTGTTGAAAAGAGGTTGGAAATGGTGTCTGAGTTTAGGTTATCATAGGAATTTGAAGAGTCTGTTAGTATTTCAGAACTCTATCATGTAGAGCAGTGATTTTCAACCTTTTTTATCTCATCGCACACATAAACTAATTACTAAAATTCTGTGGCACACAAAAATATGCATTTTTTTCTAATTTGATAAAAAAAAAAGGTATAATTTTGATTCATTCACACCAAATGGCCATTGTTGTGTTGGCTCTTGTCAATTTTTTATTTGACAATCTAACAGAAAAGAAGTCCATGACCCTGACTAAATAATCAGGTAGTGCATGGTTTTAAAATACTTACAACATGCTGATCTATGAGATTAGAAGCTACTAAAACTTTTTAAAAATAAATGACACAAGAAAAATAATGTTATAGAATGATAGCTGTTTTAACAAGAAGAAAACTTTATTGGATTAGAATAAAAGAGTTCTAAAAATGACTTAGAAATCTGTCCTATATCACAGGTGTTTGGAAAGGTAATAGCACCTTGAGAAAGAATGTATGCAAGTCATATTATTGCAGTCTTGGAAAAGCAAGTAATAAGTAATGAATGAACAGCAGACCTAGAATTAAGAAGCAACCCAATAGTATGGCGAACATAATGTGTGTGTGTGTGTCTGTGTGTGTGTGTGTTAATGTGCCAGAGAAATGAGATTCAGGAATTAGAGCCTGTTGTTCAAGTATTTTTTTGTGGATTTCAAATGCATAATTCTGGTGATTCCTTCCTAGCTTGGTTTTTCCCTGTCTCTCAAAACTCAGCTAGTAACTATAGGACATTCTTGTTTTTCTGTCCTTATATACAGTATAAGTATATAAACAATTATTTGTTAACTTTATCCCCTGCTCAATATTTGAGCATATCTATCCTGTAAACCTATACTCGGAGCTTCTGAATCCTTCTGTTATGATGAGTCCACGAACCAATTTTATTTTCATCTTGAAAAGACAGAAAAAAAGAAAAGAAAATTGCACTCCCTTTCTTCAACCAATGCACATGATTTTGGCATTTACCTGCTTTCTTAGGAGAATATAACCTCATTCACTGGGAATAGTTCTTGTAATCATTTTAAATTTTCTTCTTGAGTCCTGAATTAAAATATGCCTCATTCCATGCCCCAAAGTAGATGGTATCAGTCAGCCAATTCATTAGTATATTTAGCTCAGAGTATATAACAAGAAAAGGGAAAGAGCAATATAAATGTCCATTCACACTTAGCTAGGGGCTTGGTCATAAAGTAATGCTAATAAAACCAGACACTGAAAACTGGAAATAAGTCATAATATGAATAATATATTTTCTTATGCCCAAGGAAAAATAAAACCTTCATGATACCCAAGACAAAATCAAGTGATTATGTTTCTGCATGACTTTTCTAGTTACTTCTAGTCACTGTACAGCCACCTACCTCCCAACACAACCTTAGCAATCTGGAATCCGAGTTAGCAAGTAGCAAACAAAAGTAAATTTGATGGCTGTGATGTGGCATCTTCTTTTAATTGCTTATATACCTACACTGTTCATCATATATTTATTTATCTGACAATTTCTAAGCACTAAAACATCAATAATTTTGTAGGTTTTATTGTAAGTTAACAAAACTATTCCTCTCTCTCATTATACCCATGCACATTGTAAAAAAATTCATAATATATTCTTATTAATTTTAGAGAGAAAGGAATGGAGAGGGAGAGAGAGAAAAACATCGATGTGAGAGAGAAATATTGATTTGCTGTCTTCCTCTCACACCCCTATGGGGATCAAACCTGCAACCTGGGCATGTGCCTTGATTTGGAATGACTCCCAACAAACTGAGCCACACTGGCCAGGGATCCATACACATTTTCCTTAATATTGAGTCTTCCATGTACAGCACTTTGCCTAATCCTATAGCAATGTTTTATGACCTAAATGTAGATGCATTGTGTAGGTTAAGAGTAGGACCTTTGGAGTGACAGTGGACTGTGTTTTAACCCTATCTCAGCCACTTACTTTCTATACACCTGAGTTTTATCCCTTTGAAAACACAGATACCATCTATTGAGTAGAGAGGATTTAAGGAGTCAATGACATAATCCACATAAGGCATTTAACATTATGCTCAATTTGTATAAAGCCCTCAAAAAGGTATGTTGTCATTACTATTAGCATAGCCGGTGTTTATTTTAAAGCATACTACATTGCAAATGGGGGTCAATGTGTAATCACCAGCCATGATTCACTTCCTCATTTGTAGATTAAATGGGGGACAGTAAAATTAATAAAAAAACAACAACATAAATATCCTGTTCATTCATGTATCTATGATATCATCTCCTCTAGAAAAATCTCCACTAACCCTCTATCTGAAGTGTCATCTCTTGTCATTCTTTATTTTTATATGATTAAATATCTTCCTAATGCTTATCATGTCCTAACATTTATATATGTGAAACATTTACGTATATATGAAAAACATATACTTAAGGTTATGTAATCAATTTATATAATCCTCACTAATACTTATTAATTAAATACATTACTTTAGTCCCCTTTTTGCTACAAGATCTTTATATTTTTTCAACTTGAAAAGTTATCAGCTGCAAGTAACAAAAATCTAATTAATAAGAGATTAACTATGCAGAGATTTGTTATCCCACTTACCAAGAAGTAAGGGGGCAGTGGTTGCTGCCATCAGTTTGCTCAACAAAAATCATCCAGGATTTTTTTCTTTTCTTTTCTTTTCTTTTCTTTTCTTTTCTTTTCTTTTCTTTTCTTTTCTTTTCTTTTTTCTTTTCTTTTCTTTTCTTTTCTTTCTTTTCTTTTCTTTTCTTTTCTTTCTTTCCTTTTCTTTTCCTTTTCTTTCTTCTCTTTTCTTCTCTTTTCTTCTCTCCTCTCCTCTCCTCTCCTCTCCTCTCCTCTCCTCTCCTCTCCTCTCCTCTCCTCTCCTCTCCTCTCCTCTCCTCTCCTCTCCTCTCCTCTCCTCTCCTCTCCTCTCCTCTCCTCTCCTCTCCTCTCTCCTCTCCTCTTCTTCTCTCTCTTCTTTCTTCTCTTCTCCTCTCCTCTCCTCTTCTCCTCCTCTCCTCCCCTCCTCCTCTCCTCCCCTCCCCCCCCTCCCCTCCTCCCCCTCCCCCTCCTCCCCTCCCTTCCCCTCCCCTCCCCTCTCCTCCCCTCCTCCCCTCCTCCCCTCCTCCCCTCCTCCCCTCCCCTCTTCCTCCCCTCCCCTCCCCCTCCCCTCCCCTCCCCTCCCCTCCCCTCCCCCTCCCCTCCCCTCTTTTCTTTTCTTTTTTTCTTTTCTCTACAACCATAGCCTTTGCTGTTTTGCCCTTTTGTCACCTCATGATTACAGTAGAACTACCACAATCTTTAGCATCAAATCTACATTTCATTTAAGGGTAGCAAGATAAGGCCATTCTCTTGCACCTTTGTTAGGAAGTAAAAGTTTTGCCAAAAGTTTCCTAGCAGACTTGCCCTTAAGTTTTACCAGCTGAAGCTAGACATCCCTTCTCCTTGAACAAAGTCAGGGGAGGAAGGGAGGTTGGAAAACCATTTTGCCGGACAGTAGACTATGCCACCATGGTGTTTTCTATAAGTATACTAGTAAATATGTATACTAGTATTTCTAGTATTTCTAGCTCCTGGACTCTGTGAGGACTTTGGCACTTTAATTTGTCTTCATATTGCTGTGCCAAGTACTGTTGAATAGTTTGAAATAGAATTAAATTGAATCATCTTTTCTGTGCTTTATCTTAAAAATGACCCTCCCGTTGTGCTCTTAAACACTAACAATGATTGATTTAAAACAAAGGAACAAGGAAACCGTACCATCAGTCCTTCTTAGCAGTGCTTCTGAATTGTTTGTTGGGTTAAAGGCTATCTAGCAATCTATTCATTTGTCAGGCTTCCCTTACAAATGTAGACACTGATAGCAAAGCTCTTCTTTTATTACCTGTGAATTCATATCGATTTTTATTTCTGCCAAAGACACTGAATAAAGAACCAGATTTTTACCAGATTTTTAAAAAGTGTTAAAAGTGATGAAGTACATGAAACCAACTTCTTCTGCAAATAAAATAATTATAGCACATCTGGCATTATTTCTGCTAGCCCTGCCCTGCTGATTTTTCTCAGTAGGGAATTGGGCTCCAGATGTTGCCGATGCAGTTGGATGGTCACCCACAGTCTATCACCCTAAGGCACAAAGGCTAGAGCCAAAATCGACTCAAAATTTCTGATGCCAAAAAATTTCAGAACAGCTGTACTGCCTTCAAAAACAAATGATCAGGTCCTGAATTTTCAAATCAACTTTATAGAAATTGTTTTACTTATAAAAATAGGAAAAGAAATTATAAATTGCTTAGTTTGTTTCTATAAAATATCTATAAATTATATTATGAAATTCCTTACTAAACTAATGTCATGAATATTATCTTTCACGTTACCCTCTAGATATAACAGGAAAGCATTTTATTTGAAATAGAATGAGTATCTATATACCAGATATTTTTGTGAATCCAGAAAGTAAAACTGCTTACAATATTATGAAACACATATTATATTTTCCTCTAACATTAGAGTTTTATTTAAAGAAATAAAATATATGTAAGCATATTAATAAATGTATTTTCTGTGCATGATGCTACTTTCAGTGTATCATGCTTCCTCTTCTCTCACCAACTAGAGAAAAATGTATAGATAATTTCTTCTGGGAAAGCCAAGGTTTAGCCTTGTTAGTGGTCTTTTTCCTACTTCATCAAAGTACCATTATAAGACATTTCTCTATTTTCTTTTTTTGAAATATATCTTTATTGTTGAAAGTATTACAGATGTTCCCCTCTCTGCCCCCACTGATCCCCACCAGGTCCTGGGGAACTACACTTCTCTTTTATTTCCTTCTACGTTATTTAACTTCTCTGCTAATTACTTCTCATAATATCAGTGATAAAAATAAATTTATTAAGTGATTAATTTAATTACTTGCTGTTATCAAAGTATGATTAAAAATAAAATAATTATCTAGCATGTTTATATATTATCATTTATTTCATTTATATTTCACTCACAACTTTTGTATTAGTTTTCCAATGCTGCTAAAACAAATTACCAGAAACTTAGTGATTTGCTATCTGGAGGTCTAATCCTAAAATCATTTAGTCAACAGAAATGCATTTATTCTGGAAGCTTCCTCTCTCTCTCTCTCTCCCCTTCCACCCATCATCACATCTTTGCTGACTATAACCTTCCTGTCTGTCTCCCTTTTATAAGGACCCTTGTGATTACATTAGACCCACCTAGACAATCCTGGGTAATCTCCTCATCTCAAAAATCATCAATCCTCAATAAAAAATCTTACATCTCATAAACTCCTTTACTATGAAAAATTACATACTCATAGATTTGTGGGATTAGGCTGCAGACATCTTTTGACTTCCATTAATCTACCTATCCAACCTTCCCTTTCAATTATTACATAAAATTATTATATTAAAGGGTCACCTCACATAGCTAGCTGTCACCAAGTAGATGTTAACCACCTTGAAATGAACTGAAAACACTTACATGAAGAAAACAAATAAAGTCAATTTTCCATTCTTTATTCATAGAAGGACATATTGATCCTTACTTCTTTAATAATTCTTCATGGTTTGATTTTCCTTAACCACAGAGATTTAGATGTATGAGATTATAAGAAGAAAGTGCTGATGCAGATGTGACATGTAGAAACTAAGAGCCTGATTGCTTCTTGGGGCCAAGGGTTAAATTCCAAAGAACCACCCTCCTCAAGTCATATGCAAAATTTAAGTACTCATGTATAAACCTTATAGTATTTTTATGATATCTATAAAGACTATGAATTAAGAAAATAAGCTCAGTACTAAAACATAGAAAAGGTAAAATTATCCTAAAATTTCAAATTTACCCTATTTAAGAAACTCAGTAGAATGATTTGTATTTGGCAAATATTTTTATGCAGTGTCATAAAGTTTTTCTCTGTTACTAAACTGGCAGCATTACCTTGATGTTATTGAATAATTTGCTTATAATTTCATAATTTTACACCAAAAAGAAAAATTATGTAGACAGTAGGTATATGAAAAAAAACACATTCAAAATATATTTATATGGTGGATCTTTAGCCTTGAAGCCTGAATGAGGTTTCTGGTTATACATCAGGTTGAAGTGAAACTTTTGTCTGGGCCCTTAAGAATACACACATTTGTCTAAGACAATACAGAAATTCTGTTGTACTAATCAACTAGTTATCTTTCTTGTCTCAACCTATCATGAGTGTACTTTAATTAAGACACTAATTTCATGCTGATTTTTATGTGTATAGAAATAAATTAAGAATATGGAGTGAGTTATTTAATAATAAAATGCTAAGTTTCATCAGCTCTAATTATTCTGAAATTTTCTTCTGACAAATAGAGATAGAGATAGTTGTAAACATTAATTTAACTCTTGAATTCATTTTACATTTATACAGTTTGAGATATACTTTTCCTATTTGCTCCTGCATGAATTTCTAGCTGTCTTTATCTATCTACTTTTTTTTGTTTTTTTAATCTTTATTGTTGAACTTATGTTATGAAAAATTTAATTTGACTATATATTTTTCTTTCACATAAATATAAGCAACCAATCTTTACAGTCCATCATACTGCCATGAATTACATTAGTTGTCAAGTGAGAAGACTATCACTTCTAATGCTTGATTGTGCAATATGCACATTATAAAAAAAGAATTTAGTTGCTGCTCATCTATCATTTTCAAGCAATCTTTTAAAAAGACATAAGCAGATGTCAAACATCTGCAAATTTCAGGTGACAAGACATTTTGAGGGAAATAATTTAAACTTTGAAGGTAAACATGAAAATGCTTAGTTACCTTACAATAACATGGAACTCTAAAAAGTATTAGAATAGGAATTTTCTTTCTTAAGGTTTTATGTTTTGGACACACAGCTCTATGTTTTATAGGCCTTATATGCACATCCAGGAGAAAGAGAATGAATGGTAGAGAGAAAAGGAGGAGGAACTATTCAAGTTTTAACCACCTATATCATCCTCAATGACTATTCTAAATTCCTTGAGACTATATAACTGACACCCTGGTTCAACTGTCTGCTGCAGTGAAAGCCACACTCATGCCACAGGTGCTGGTGAGAAAGGAAAGAGGTTTATTCACGTGTCAGCCACCTGAGAAAATGGGGGACTCCTATCCCAAAGCCCATCTCCTTGACTCAATGAGGGCAGAGATTTTTATAAGGAGGGAGAGGGAAAACAGAACAAATAAATCAAGGGTATGATGTTGAAAAGTTCACTACCTGCAGGCCAGCACAGTATATTCTGAAAAGAACCTTGAAACTGGCCAAGTGATGGTCAGGTGTGCATCATCCTGGTTTTCTTTTGAAGGTCAGCAAATGTCCTGGAGCTGAAACGCCTGAAGTTCATAGTCTGTATCTTCTGAAGTTAGTTCCTAGGATTCTTTTTCAAACATGCTGTCTATCTACAAGCAACATATTAGTCAGAGTCAGCACTTACAGAAACAATGTCAAAGGAACAGCAGGATGGGTTACAGTTCTCCACTGTTACAACTAGATTAATTGACTTAAATGCAATGATTTGGATAGAAGAAATGCATGTAAGAAAGTTTAATATTTGTTTCTCTATAAATGATAGGTAAGGACAATATTATGCATATTTGGAGTAGGAGACCCAAAAAGATGGGATAAAGTAATTAAAGCTAACATTTATTAACTGAGTAAAATGCTTTATATGGCTCATCTTATGTAATTCTTTTTTCAAAGCTATGATACTAGGCTCTAGTATTATTTAAATTTCAGAAGTAATATTACTGGGATCATGCATGGTAAATACTACATAAAGTCGTATTGTTACCAGAGGCTGAGACTCTTCAGCGGTGTTGCAGGAAAATAATTTCAGGGATACTCATGAAGGAGGAGTTTAGAGAGAGTGGCAAGCTTTATTAAAGCATAACACGACAAGTGACAGTACAGTCTTGGTAAAGCAGGTAGAGTGGGCAGGCTATAGGGTAGCAGCTGCCCTGAGGTCCTTGCTAAGTCTCCATATATTTCCTTGGGTTCCAAAAAAGAGCAGGCTTCCTTTTGAACTATCCAATCTCTTTCCTGGATTTTCCAGGGGCTTTTGCCTTTCTCCAGTCTGACCCTTTTCCCAGATTTCCCCAGGCTAGTTTCCTCCCCCTTTTGGTTGCCATTTTGGCTACTACTGCTCACACCTCATAGTTCTGCTTTGTCATTTGGCTTCTACTGAGCATGTACCTAGTGAAAGGAATACCAACTGACTTTTTTCTCCCTCCCCTTGTTAATCTTGCAGAACAGTGCCAGTTGTCACCCCCCTCAACCACAAAATGACTATAAGGCTGTCTTTCCTTGACTAAGCAGGATAATGTCCAGAAAGATGCAGGTTTACTCCCCTGGAATGACTATGAAACTGATGTTTCCTGACTTAATCAGTCTTAGTTTGCTCTCTTCTTTTTCATTAATAATTAACTAACTGCCTAATCTGAGACTCTAACTAGTAAGCAGCAAAGATTTGGAATTTGACTGTATTCATGTATTCAACAAATGACTTAAGTAGAGGATACAAAGTCCTACCATCATTGATTGTACATGTTACAGGAGGAATCATAGAGTAAACCAATAAAGAGTTAATATACCAAGTGATGGTAGATAGTCTGAAAAAAAAAGTAAAGAGAGGGTAAAGAATTAAAGGAATAAGCCTTACAGATACCTGAAGGAGGAACATTTCCTGCAGAGAAATGAGTTCAAGAAAAAGCTAGGAAGCCAAGAGGCCAGCATTAAGACTCAAGTGATTAAAGGTATAGAAATTGATTAGATGAGGCACAAGAAAATGTATGGTCTGATCTTACAGACCATAGTAGGTATTTGCCATGTTGTCTGATATAGGAACACATTGGAAAATTTTGATCAAAGAAGTGTTATACCATGGCTTACATTTAAAAAGGATCACTCTGCTGACTGTTGGTAGAAGTCCTACTAAAAAAAGGGTGAAAGTATAAGAAGGGAGGCCAGATAAGAGGCTAACTAATTGTCTGGAAGACAAAATATGTCTGCATGAATGAAAATCATAGTGGTGGAGTTGTTTAAAACTTTGCAACTATTTTGATAGAATCTCTACAAATTTTTCTGGTTTTATGGACATTGATGAAAAGCAAATAGAGATGCCAAGTAAGAAGCTAGATATTGAAGCTTGGAGTACTCTACATAAAAGTTCTGATAAGGATAGAGATTATAATTGGAAAGACCTCTACCCTGGATCTGGATGATATGCCTGGAAAAGGAATGCAGGTATAGGGGTTATAGGATAGAGGCAAGGTCAAGGCATTAGAGGATGCTGACATTTAATATCAAGCAGAAAAGTAAGGGGCTGGAAAAGGAAGTGAAGGTGGAGTGAACAGTGAGTTCAAAAAGAAACAAGTAGGAAGTACTATCTTAAAACCAAAGAAAGATGACTGAATTTGGTTTATTTCATTTTAATGTTATTAAATAAATGGTGGGCTTTGTTGACTGTAACATGAACAGTATCAACAGAAAAGTGGGGAACATAAGTCAGTTTGAGGTGAGTTAGAGTGGGCAATAAAGGAGAGAAATAGCACTTACAGACACAGATAGCCCTTGCAAAAGGGAGTATATCAGAGTGGCAGTAGCTGATATGGGATGTGTGGGTGAGTAGTTTCATTGGTGTTGGCAATGTGTTGGGGGAGAGTTATTTTTATATCCAATTTTGTAAGTGGTGGACTAATTCTAAATAAAGCAATGATTGCTGTTATAAGAAAAATGAGAGTGAATAAAGAGCAATGTTACTCTGGAGGAAATATTCAAAGAACAGAGCACAAGAGACAAGAGGAGTGATTGTTTTTTGATGAGTACAGGGACTTTCTTCTTCCTAATGAAATAGGAGGGAAGAAAGAGCACTGGTAAACACGTAGGTATGCAGGCAGGACTATTGTAAATATGGTAGGTTGGATAATGCCCCCACCAAATTCCCATATTCTAATCCCTAAAATTTGTGACTATGTTACTTTACGTATCAAAATGATCTTTGAAGGTGTGATTAATTTAAGACTCCTGAAATGGATGATAACCTGGATTATACTGGTGGGCTAAAATGTGATTAGAGAGTATTTATTTATTATTTTTAAAATTTTATTTATTTATTATTATTTTTTTTTATTGTTCAAAATATTACAGATGTCCCCTTTTCTCCCCATTTACCCCTTCCACCCCACACCCAACCCCCTCCCCAGTCCCTTGCCACGCCATTGTCTTTGTCCTTGGATTATGCGTATATACATATAAATTCTTTGGTTAATCTCTCTCCCCAACATGCACCTTTCTTCTGATCAGAGGGTATTTAGAGGGAGTCAGAAGGGTCAGGATAAAGAAGGAAATATGAAAATGGAAGCAGAGGTCAAAGTAATGCCATTGCTTGAAGGGGCCTATGAGCCAAGGAATGTAGGCAGTCTCCAGAAATGAAAAGACAAGAAAACAGATTCTCCCCTACAGTCTCAAAAAAGAGTGCAGACTTGCGGACACTTTAATTTTAGTCCCTTCAGCCACACTTTCAGATTTCTACCCTTCAGAACTGTAAGAGAATAAACCTGTGCTGTTTTAAGCTACAAAGTGGTAATTTGTTAGCTATAGGAAACTGTATATGATTGTGGAGAGACAAGGAAATTGAAGCTAAGCACTTGTTTTCTAGAGAAAATGGTACCTTCTGAGATGTCAAGAGAGGGGAGAGAACAGAAAGTAAGGGGACAGAAGGGTATTCAAAAAAATTTCATATCGAAAACTGGAAAACATAGCCAAAAGAGAAAAGTAATAGTTTCTCATGAAATGAAAGAGAAAATAGCCTCACTTTTTGTGTTGGTTTTCCTGACCCAGATTCAAAAGCTTGGTGCACAATAAAGAAGCATTTGTTATGAATCATCCAGAATTTTTTTCAATGTAGTAAAATGACTTGAGAGTGTTAGCTGGAGAGTGAGTTTTATGACAAACGATGAATCAAGTCTAGACAAGAAATGCTGAAGCCAGAAAGGGGTTGATGACTAGTGTTCACAAAGGTGACATCAAATGGTTTAGAACTAAAGAGGTCGGTGGTTTGTAGAAAGGAGGGAGACTGAATGAGTGCACAATCCTAGAGCATAGTAATCAGAGAATGGTAGCAGTAATGAGCAAAGAAACAGAATCCAGGATTTTGGATGATTTATCGTGTTCATTTTACTTAGTGTATAAAATCACTAATAATAGTACCTAATTAGAAGAAAAAATAAGAGAGAAAAAGATTTGAGTCAAGGACAAAATTTTTCATTCAAGGGTAGTAAATAACCACAAATTCAACATACGGCAGCAAGAAAGGGGTAGAGAGGATGGTACAGTGGCATTTTTCAGGTGGAGCAGATGTTATTCTAAAGGAATAATTTTTCAAAAAGAAGGAATTAATGATTTGGAAATTCTCAATGAGAAACAAGGATGATACTATTGCTATCTATTTAGATGAGAATGTGTGTGTGCGTTGGTTTTTGAAAAATGTATGAAGACAGTTGTTAAAAATAATCATTTGTGAGATAGTGATTTTAAAAATCTCTTTTCATAAACAGGACATGCCACAGCAATAAAGCACAGCAACATAACATTGCTCAGAAATTCTTAATGTACCAATCATTTACTTTAACTAGAAATTTTTAAAGAGAGATAGAATGGGGAAATTCTTATGCATAATAATCTGACAAGGATAAGCTTTAACTTATTCAATATGTAAAAACGTCTAAAGGCCTGATTACAAATAAATGTTATAGCATGCTTGATCATCTGTTTTAATTTATATATCTCATAAGGGACTTCAGTGTACTTCTGCTAATTGCAATAGTGAAATTGATGCTAGAGTAATAAAACACACTCAGAGGAACAAATCAAAGCATGCAATGGAGTCTTTATCACACCCTGAGGTAGAAGAGTTTTGGACAGATATAGACCCCAAAGAATTAATGGAATCCTCAGGCGCAGGCCCTTCACAAAAAATTCATTTCTATTACATTTTGGCAGCTCAGAATTTGAATCTTGGGGATTTTTAGTAGACCATAAAATCCTCAATTAATTATGTTAATTAAAGCATTTAATTAAAGCAATCATTAATCCTTGATTAAACATAAATCAATATCTCATTTGTAAACTGGGAGGCTATTTACAATGAGAGAGGGGCTATATGTTCATCAAGTACAATGAGACAAATTTTAACAACTAAGATTTTGTCCCACAACTAAAATGAAGCTACATTAAATGTTCTGCAACTTTTGTAATTGTAATTTTGTCTGTTGACATTGTTACATGATTGATATGTCTAAGCTTTTTTTTTCCTAGTGTGGCACTGCTTTAGTCCCCACTGGAAATTAGTTTTGTTATAATTATTCTGTTTAAATTGCACATTTATTTTTGGGGTTACATGTCGATTAGCCAGTACCATATCAGGAGAGAGAATTTCCAAGCTTATTTCAGAATTACATATTAAAATTAATTCCTTTCCATTTAAGAAATATTTTTTAAATTAGTTACAAACTTTATTTAGTGCTTTTAGGAGGAAAATGGCTCAAGGACAATTTATGCTTTCAAGGGTCATATGCTATTTAGCAGAAGCACTGCTCCCTTTATTTGGAATTTGGTTAAACAGAGACACCATCATGAAATTCCAAATAAGAAATTTGAAAATTATAATAAATTCAAAACAAAATCAGGTGATAGATTTGCAACATGTGTAGAAGAGTAAAAAGTGGCAAAACTCAGGTGTACCTATGTCTTACTCTGTCCACGTCCCTGATTATACTGGTTTCTCTGAAGTCCTCCTGAAGCCTTAAAGCATCTCTTTACATATTTGTTTATTCCATAGTTGCTAAAAGAATATAAAGAAGGTTATTGAGAATGCTGTGTGCAACTCATCACCTTATCTTTCCAAAAATTAGGCAAAAAATTCCAAGATTGAAAAATCCTATTTTTTCCTAGTTTAGGTACCAGCACTATACACTTCTACGCATCCTTCTTATAGAGTGTTGACAGAGCACAGGTCTCTTTTGCATTGACTGTGTCTCAGTAACCACGTGATGATGACATACCCTAGCACCCAGCAGAATGATTTGAAGAGAAGAAATTATTGTATGACATCTTTATGAAATAAATATTGGGAACAGCATTTTATTACTTGTTATTTTACTGGGCTGTGATTCTGAGATTTTTATTTTTCAACTGAGGCAACTATGATTTTTGGGTAGTATGAAAGGATGTCATCTGCAAACTTCCTTAGCCCTTTAAGACTTTATCTCAGTTTAAAACTGGTTGTTTCCTGCAGACATATTATTTTCTGCTGCCTGCTCAATAAGAGAGCCTGATTCCCCAACCCTTGAAGTGCTCGAGGCTGGGGGATGTTGGGACTCCACCGTCACCCCTCTCACACCAACGGCTTTGTAGGCTCCTCGGCATCATTATTCCACCTGAGTTCTTGGTTCCTCACCCCACGTACAAGTACGGATGATTTCTGCTGCCCTACTTAAAATCCTGAACAAAACCTAAACCTAAGTGCTGGTATCATCAGTCCCCTGCCTGCTTTCAGCCTTAATCTGGATTCCGCCTTGCTCACCAAACGTTGGGCATACTGGTTGTCTTCCAGAACCTCCACAATGCTCACTATGTCTCACCTATGAGACATTATGCTTAATTTTTTTCTACTTCTGATCTCAGGCCAGCTATTTCTTTTTCTTTAGACCTCAAGCTAAATGTCATTTTCTCAGAACTGAGATGTAAAGGAGTCCTTTGGTGCACTACAACAAGACTGCTCTTTTTCTAATACTAAAATTATTTTGATAGCACTGAGAAGCTAGGGGCTTCTCAGTTCTCTCAGGTAAGCTGAGTTTCTGCTATAAAGTCCAGTACAAACTGCTCAAATATTCAATCACTCGTAACCAGTCTGCTCTATCATACTATATTTAAATGAATTTTATTTATTGTTTGTTGTAAAATTATGTCTAATCTCATATATCCAGGTACCGCTTTCTTTTAAGTGTTGTTTCATGGTCAAAAAATTGACTTATGCCTGCCATAGTAGAGAAGATCCATTTAACTTTTATAAGGTTATCTCCCAGGATTCTGAGCCATTGACAACCTTGAGACAACAACATTTAAGTACCAGTGGCAGGACCAGAAACAATATCAATCTCTTTCTTCCACAATTTTGCCTCCAGGAGTGAAACTCTTCTACTATTGCATGTTGAACCACAATTTAAAACTTTCCTCCTATTTTCTGACATTGCACTTTCCAAGAACATTGCTAGTTTCTGACAGATTGTAGCCTCTAGAGATGAAGCAGGGTTTGTATAATCCATCACCAATCACAGAGTGGGATCCAGATCTCCAGGTGATTTTATCTTGGCATTTGAAGCAGGTGGGCTATTCGGACCAGCCCTTGCATATCTGAGATGAACTTCATTTTTGCCTCAATAAAATATTGAAAATGGATACTTTGATACATATTTGAAAATTAATTTTTAAATTCTTTTTATATTAAGCATTCCTTGCTTTTGCGTAAAACAAGCACTCTCCAACTGTGCATAATCCACACATTTGTACACCCGCAGGTTTATATCACACATGTACATGCAAGAACACTTACCTCCCCAAGCCAATTCAACTGATCTGAAAGCAGATCGTAAAAATGTCTTCAGACTTAAGATGGTTCCAGTCAATTTATCGTCAACCTCTGTTTCCATGAGTTCTAGGGTTTTGATTTAATTTGATATATGGTTGTTAATTGCACCTTGGTTCAACTGATTCAGGGTTAGCCAAGGGAATTTAAAGCCCAGATATAAAGTTGGCCCAGAAACACAAAGTCAAATTGACTTTAATCCCATGTAGTACAAAGTCCAGAGTTTTGGAGACTTCCTGAGGGGCATGTATCTAATTATTTTCTGTGATTCTGAAGCAAGCCTTTCTGAATTGAAATCCCCACACAGGTAATCTTCTGAACTTTAAACCTATTCTAGCTTTCCTGGTACCTTGTACCCCTATGAGCACCCAAATTCTTAAGTTTTCATCTTGTACCTCAAGCAATTAAGTAGCCATTTTCTTTCAAATAATACTCTTTTACTCCTTAAAGAGCAATTTAGTCTCACCTGTTCACATAATAAATGTCTCCAAATTATCTTTTTGTAGTTATATTAAAAATCACAGACTATATTATTGTGACAGGACTAGATTTTTGACAGATCACACATTATCAGATTTTATTAATCACTTAATCTGTTGCCATGTTTAATTTAGTAGTATTTTATTTATTTAAGAGTATTTATTACGTATCTTTTGTGAAGTATATTCATAATTTGCGTGAGATTATTTATATGTGTTTTCAGTTCCTGCTTTTATAAACAAAGCCCCTGCCAGAGCAAGAAACAAGAAATCCTATGATTTCTCTCTTTCTTCCTCTTTCAGTCTCACATGAATGTCTCCCGTAGGCAGAACTTAACTCGTAACTAACTGCAGTAAAAGTGTGGATGTGACACTGAGACCCACAGAGCAAGGGGAAAATTATGGGTAGCTAACTGCCCTTATTTCTTTATCTTGTCACTAAATGGTAGTTAAAATGAGCAAACACCTTCCTCCATTCTTCTTCCCATATTCATTTTTCCTGTGTTTATATATCTTCTGTCCTCAGCTGTTCTAGTTAATTACCTGGATGCACCTTGGGTTGTCGGTGTTTTATATCTTGTAGCATGGCTCAAATCCTCATTTAGGAATAATTTTAGGCTTCAGTAGTCCTGCTTACATTGGGTAATTATCATTTTTTATTAACTTTATGACTGGAATGGCAGTACTCTGAGGAGGAGCAAAATACTCCACAAATTTCTGGCATAATCTTATTCACACCCACAATGTAACAAATTTTTATAACAAAAACGACCAATTCCATCTGCATCATCTTCCTGTATTTGTCAATTGGTCCCATAACATTAGACTAATTAATGACTGACAGTCAATCTAAGCTTCTAGAACAATCAAAGCATTGTTGAATCTCCTATCAAAGCAAAAATTGTACTAAAAGAAGTTAAACAAGCAAGGAATACTTTATTCAAGATTATTGCAGTAGGGAAAAAAAACCAGAATTCAGCCTAAGAGCTTAATTCCACTAAATGAAAAGGATTGGAGAGATTTTTAAAAGCCAGAGTAGGGACAATCCTAGACCCTCTGCATCTGCTAACTAACTTTATGGGAAGGAAAAGTAAACTTTTTGGTATACTCATGACAGGAGGTAGTTTTACAACTTGGGGCAAGGTGCCTGCCCTACAGCCTCATAGAAATGGGAGGACAAGGCCCTGTCTTCCTTGGTGATTATGTATCAAAGAGATGGTTCCCATGTCCTTGAGAAAGACATTCCTGGGTTAGATGCTCAACTTCACCAGCTATTAGGGAAATGCAAATCAAAGCTACAACGAGATAGCATCTCACACCTGGCAGAATGGCTGTTATCACCAAGACAAGTAATAGCAAGTGTTAAAGAGATTGTGGAGAAAAAGGAACCCGCATGCACTGCTGGTGGGAATGTAGACTGGTGCAGTCACTATGGAAACAGTATGGAGGTTCCTCAAAACGTTAAGACTAGAGTTACCATATGGCCCAGCAATCTAGCTTCTGAGTTTCTACCTGACATTTTTGAAAACCTTTATCTGCAAAGATATATGCACCCCTATGTTCACTGCAGCATTATTCACTGTGGCCAAGACATAAAACAAATGAAGTGTCTTTTGTGAGATGATTGGATAAAAAGATGTGTACATATATTCAATGGAACACTACTCAGCCATAAGAAAATATGAAATACCACCATTTGTAACAACATGGATGGGTCTTGGGAATATCATGCTAAGTAAAATGAACCAGTCAGAAAAAGTTAAGAACCATATGATTTCACCCATATTAGAGTTATAAAACTGAAATAACAAATGAACAAATAAGAAAAAACAAAAGCAAAAACTTGTAGACACAGACAACAGTGGGGTGGTTATCAGAGGGGAGGGGGCTGGAGGAGTAGTAGAGGATAAAGAGGGTCAAAAATAAAGTGACAGAAGATGATTTAAATTTGGGTGGTGGGCACACTATGCAATATACAGATCATGTATTATATAAATGTACACTTGAAACCTATATAATCTTACCAGTGGCACCCCAATAAAATTTAGTAAAGAAGACAAAATAAACACTGCCTCTATAAAAACATAAAAATAAAAATAAGATAAAACTGCCAAAATTTATTTTTAAAGAATTGCATCCCTAAGGGACAGCTTAAGAATGAATAATAAATTTTCAAAAGTAAATATTCTAAAGGAAGGGAATTCAGAGCTTAAAGTAGCCATTCTAAAGTTTAGTTTAACTGGGGAAAGTTAAGACAATCTTGGTCACTCCTGGTAGAATTATTTTTGCATTAAATAACATCAGCATAAAACATAATTTCTGTGGCTCTCTAATATCTACTTTTTGATACCTGACCTAAATACTATGGGTATGGAAGAAACAGAATTATTTGTTGGTGGCTGGTTTGGAACATAATATTCCTAACAGTTTCAGGAGACAGTGATCCTCACGTTGGCCTTGCTGTCCATTACAGTACCTGTGAGCACTGGCTAATCATGTGGAAGGCTGGATTATATCATTCTCATCGAGGACTCCGCTCTAATTCAATGGTTACAATGCCCCCCCCTCCCTTTTCCACCTGTACTAAAAGATTCCAAAGTACATTCATGTGTGAGTTGTTGTTGTTTTGAGGATGTTGGCCCTCTCCTCATTAAAGAACTCTCCAAGTGTTGGTGAAGAGAGTGAGTTCTGAGTGAACCAGACATACATGGTTAATCTTCAACTACCCAATTTCATGTCTTTAGTTCTTTTGTAGATGTATTATATTGAATCCAAATAAAAGTGTTTGCCACATATGTAACACTGAATTTTCTAGTAGCCACATTATAAAGAAGGAAGCAAAATATTATTTTATTTAATCCAGTATATCCAAAATATTATCACCTCAAAATGTAATCAATATAAAATGTATTAATGATAATTTACTTTTTGCTTTGCAAAAATCTTCAAAATCTTTTGTGTGTGTTACACTTAAAGCACACCATGATTTGGATAACCACATTTCAATTGCTTGATAAGTTCATTTGACTACTAAATACTGTATTAGACAAAACAGGCCTTAACTATACCCAGAAATCTCTCGTAATTTAATCTAATGCTGTATATACCACCATTGAGCCTGTTTCAGGGATCTAACTGAAAGGGAGAAAAAAATGAGAGACAGAGAGAGAAAGAGAAAGAGAAAGAGAGAGAGAGACAGAGACAGAGAGAGAGAGAGAAAGATTCCTAACTGCTAGGTAGAATATTTTGAAGTTAGTCCATTATTCCTTCCCTCTTAGGTTAGCAAACTCTTTCACAAAATCACTATGGTTTTAAAGGCATGAATTTGAAAATCATTCAACATTTTTGACATCCCGGGTAAAACTTCTCAACTGGCACACTGGGATAGGCTAGGACCTAAATATAATTATACATCAAGATTCACTCAGGAGTGGTAAATGGACTGGCCCTTGACAGACAGGTACCTAAATAAGGTCTTAATGGACTTGCAATATATGCAAAACAGATTTCATCAGACAGGGAAGAGGCGCTGTCTCTGCTGACTAGAAAGTCTCAGCAATTGAGGATTATGGTCCTCAGAGTTATCTAAATGTAATCATTTCAAATTTCAGGTCTCATTTTTTCTCAATGAATAACCAAAGAAATCTGGGGAAACTTTGATTTTAACCTACGTGATGATTCATCACCCACAGTGGGAAAGCCTTTGTATGGTTTTTGGTGGTCTGATATCTTTTCATTGAAAATTACTGGCTCTCTCTGTATACCTTGTATGCTGAATTGAATGAGAGTCTGTGTTTTCTTTCTTCAGGTTTTCAGTATCATGAGGAGCATTTAACCCACTCTGAAATCCTGATCTTTTGCATGCCCATCACAGGAGTTTTATTACCTGGTACTTGGTCCTTCATAGCTGTGACTTCAGTAGGGATTCTCTCCCAGGCAGCCACAGGTATTATTTAAGAGACAGTTTGACACTGTGTGTCTTAATTAACTGTGTTCTGTTCTCTAATGTTAGTTTCATGCTTGTTGCCTTTAAACCTAATGCAGGTCAGAAAGCCAGTTCCAAGCTCTCATCCTCCAGGGTTAGCCATTTGTAACAATGTCTTGTACTGATTACTGAGTCACTCATGTATCATCTATAATTCAACCTGTTTTCATAAAAAAGGAATTTAATGCAATGGAATCTTAAAAAAAAACAACCTAAAATATTTTATCTACTCAAGAAAGAAGTACAAACTAATTGTGTGTAGCACAGCATAATTTTGAGATAAGCAGATTTCCACAGACATTTCTATTTAGTGCTTTTGTATTTTATTATGAATGATAAATTATTATTTTAAATCAATGGGATTATAGTTAGGGAGCATTTTCAATGTGCCATGAATCTTGAGATTGAGATGTGCTTTATTTGCATTATTTCATCGATCACACAGAAACCATACAAGATTAGTACTAACACAATGAGTTGTTTGCCAGTAAAGACATGAGACATATGATGGTGAGGGAACAAAATCGAGGTTAAAGGGCCAGAGCCAGGGCTTGGAGTTGAGTCTCCCTCCTTGACTCAAATAAATAAATAAATAAATAAATAAATAAATAAATAAATAAATAAATAAATAAATAATAAATAAATAGTTTTCAACTATTATGTAACATAGATTCTTAAAATATAAAATTATGAGCGCTATTCTAGAAGTTACTAAACTTTGGTATAATAGCCAGCACTTGCCAAGCTGATATAAATATATTTGTTTTCTGATGGCATGTATAGGTTAACCCAAGAAGAAAAATGAAATTCAGAAGGTTGTATCTGTGTTTTGACTTAGAATTTATTTATTATTTCACTGGTACATCTCAGTGAGCTTTCTAGATAATAGTTAAAGGAAATTTCTAATAGACATTTATTTATTTGCATTGTATGCAATAGCCATGAAATATTATTTTCACTAGGTTAATTGATTGTATTCTCTCCTGCAAGGAGAAAAATGAACAGTGACCCTATGAGTTCTTTCACAATGATTTGAATTTATTTATAATTAATTTTTAATAGAGACAAGTGAAAATATTATAAACATACATCTCAATGCATTAATGCAATCTGAACCTATGTAAACTTCATCCAGATCCTGAATCAGAACACTACCTGTGCCTCAGAACCCTCCCTCATGTTTTTCCCCAATAACAATTCTATTTTCTCTCAGGTAACCTTGTGTTGATTTCCAATTCTGTACATATATTTTGCTTGACTTAGGACTTAATATGAAGAAATTATGTAATGCACATTTCTTTGAATTTGGCTTCATTGACTAAGCATCCTCTTAGTTTGTTACTCCTGCTGCTTATATCTATAGTTAGTTCATTTTCTTTTATGTGCAATACTGTACAGCATAAATACACTTAACTTGGCCAGTCTTCTTATAACTATTCAAGTGAGCGTGTAGCCGTGTCTCACTGTTTCTGAGTGTGCATTCACCTGATTGTTAATGTAGTAGAGTACCATTTCATTTATTATTTGCCTAAGTCTTCCAGTCTCTTGCTCAGTTTTCAATTATGTGTCTGCCTTTCTTGATATACACACAATTGTCATATATATTTTTTGATTATTAGACTTTTATCAGTTATATGTTTTACAAATATTATCCCACATTTAAAGGTTTGCATTTTCATTCTCTTAATTGTATCTTTATATATTTTTAATTGATTTTTTAGAGACAGAGAAAGGGAGAGGGAGAGAGAGAAACATCGATGAGAGAGAACCATCGATCAGCTGCCTCCTGCATGCCCCCTACTGGGGATCAAGCCCACAACCCCAGGCATATGTCCTGACTGGGAATTGAACCTGTGACCTCTTGATGTATGGGATGACACTCAATCCACTGAGGCACACTGGCCAGGCTTAACTGTATCTTTTTTGAAGAAAGGAATTCTAATAAAGAACATGCAGAGTTTTGTTATTATTCTAGTCAAAGTGAAGAGCAGTTTTCATGAATGACTTGCCTAATAAGTATTCTGACTTTGACATTTCTCTTCTACATGAGAAAATTATCTATGAACTGCCCAAAGTGGTTTAGTTTCTGTACAATTTCTAAGAAGTCTCAAGGCTTTAAGTTGCAAAACTTATAAAACCCAAATTGAAAAGAAACTCTTTCAAATGAATACCTATACCTAGTAATTCCCTTTCACCTTGAAGATTACAGTTGTTCATTTATTATTTCTAGTTGAAATTTGATTACAAAAACCCTCATAACCAAGAGGAATTTTTCCCATTGCAACAGCATAATATATTATGTTTACTCTTCTAGCCCGATAGTGCTGCAGACTTTAGGTTCAAACTGGTATTGATCTATTTTACTCTTTGTAAGCGGAGGCATATGCACTGCTCAATTTCACAGGAGACCAGACCCTATCAATTTCCACACTTTCTTCTGATATTTTGAAAAGCATGTCCCATTTCAGATTAATTCTAAGGAGTTGAGACTTTCTGTTTTCTTAGAGACTAAAAATCTTTGTGGTGGTATTGTGAAATATATTTTATTTCATTCTTTTCTTGGCAGAAGACAAAGGATAACCAAATTCTTCATCTCTTAACCCTCCCTAACTCAGTCTCTAATAACATGTACTTTATGCTTTTCCTAAGCATATTATTTTATATTTTAAAATTTAATATTACAGTTGTTCATTTATTGTGGAAAGATGTGTGTGTGTGTGTGTGTGTGTGTGTGTGTGTGTGTATTAGAAGTCAATTCTAAGGCTGTCTTCTCAAGCCAGAAATAAAAAGGTATTTTAAAGTTTTTTAGTGTGACATCACATAATCAGAGCACATTAGGAAAGATTTCATTCCAGTTCAGTCACTGAAAGTCAATATTATACCAGCAGTTAACCAGAGTCATGAATCAGAATATAAGAAACAGAAATGGAACACAAAACAAGTATCAATCATGACATAATTGTTTCATTCCCCTCCAGGGTTCTCAATTTCTTAAATGGTAAATCAATCACAGTTTGAAATAGATTATGAAAGAGGGAGAATATCATTGGAATATACTGTATATTTTGACAGCAATTCCACTATTAACTCTGAATTTTACATATAAGCTTCACTCAGATGAGATCAATGTGCAATGTTATGCAAAAGATGGAAAAAAGAGTTAAAATTCAAACATGGACTTATATGACCACAGACGCAACACATGCTATATACAGTCCTCCATGAACCCTTAGAAGTGATCCTGAGTTTGATGGTGTCCGACCAATTTGTGAGACATCTAGGAAATCTGCAGGGGATGCAGTCGATCCTTACCGTAACTAGTACCTGATGTTTCTAGATACCCATGCTGGAACAAACACCAGAAGATAAGTGTTTTCTTTATAGAATACAATTCTGGTTGGGGCATTCAAACAGGTATTGATCTATTATATTCTTCTTCATAAGCTGCGGAATATGCATTGCTCAATTATAATATAATAATATATCAAATATAATCGAATAAAATAATATACCAAAATAACACCAGTTAGCTTAAGAATAAACTTGATATTAGAACCAAGCAGAAGCAGGCCATGAATTTCCTTTTTTTATATATAAAAGTTTATCATTTTAGACCGGTTTTAAGCTCACAGCAAAACTGAGAGGAAGGGAAGTTCAGAGACTTCCCGTAAAGCCTGTGCCCCCTCATGTGCATAGTCTTCCTCAATATCCAGATCCTCCATCCGAGTGGTGTATTTGTTATAGTTCACACATTATAATCACCCGCAATCCATTAAGTCACCCTTCACTCTCAGTGTTGTACATTCTGCGAATTCGATCAAGTATATAACATATATCCATGTTTATTATACCATACAGAGTCATTTCACTGCCCTAAAAATCTCCTGTGACCTGCCCCTTTGTCACCCCTCCCCAGCAACCACTGATCTTTTTCTATATTCATAATTTTGCTGTTTCCAAAATGTCACACAGCTGGGATCATACAGTATGTAGCCTTTTCAGACTAGCTTCTTTCACTTAGTAATATGCATTTAAGGTCACTCCTTGTCATATATTGGCTCGATAGCTCATTTCCTTTTAGAGCTAAATAATATTTCATTGTTTGGATGTACTACAGTTGATTTATCCATTCACTTACTGAAGGACATTTTGGTTGTTTCCAACTTTTGGAAATTAGGAATAAAGCTTCTGTAAACACCTGTGGGCAGATTTTTGTGTGGACTTATGAATTTTCTTTAAAAATACTTCCTGTAGTCTCTGCTCTAACTTAGGGCTATTCTTCCGTTTTTTGGGAAGGCTGAGTTGTTGGGGTAGAGAAGTGTATAGTCTATAATACTTGGTAAAGCAAAACTATATTGCAGAAGCTGAAATCTAGCGAGTTTGAATCAATTAATTATAAAGTTTTTCTTGCAGTCATCTGATCAGGTAACCACCATGAAGATCAACGGTCTTAAATTTTAACTTCAATATAGTTAAAATTATGCTTCAAGAGGTAGTCATTAAACAAATAATTGAATTAAAAATTAGTGGATGTAACAGGTAGAATTTTAACATGGCCCCCATGGCCTTTGCCCTGTGGTATTACTCCTGTGCCTGTATTGTAGTATATGGCAAAAGGTAGATTTTGTCAGTGAGTCTAATCTAATTGCATGATTCCTTTAAAAGCAACTAATCTCTTGACATGGCTATTCCACTTCTAGAGTTATTATCATTTACAGGTATGAAGGGATGTTCATTTATAGTTTGTGAAAACTGAGTTACTGATCTGGAAGAAATAATATCTTATTACACAAAAAAGGTAACATAAAATATAATATGATCCTGTTTCATAATAAAAGACTGCATACAAACACATGTGCATTTATATTTGTATGTGAATGTATAAAAGTAACACTAGAAATGAAAATTTAGGCATCAAAATTATGTCAAATTTTACTTTTGAGCATCAAAAGTGTACTTTGTAAATATTTAAATTGTTTTGTTTAAATTTCTCATATTATTAATTATCTGAAGGCAAAAGTTTTAAAGAATAACAAATATAAATGTACATGTGTTTGTATTTTAATATTATTGAGGTGATGTGTTTACTTACAAAATTAAACATTAACTGAATGACTTTCATGTAGGAAACACATCCATAAAAAAATATATACAAAGAACAAAAATTAATTTTAAAAGGTTAGATTTCTAAGACCTGAACAATTTTATACTCTAGCCTCAGAGCAGTATAGATTTTCCTTTATAAAGTTAAATAAATAGTACTTTATTCTTTTCTTGAACATATTGATAGAATTTAAATCAATATATCAGTAAAGTACTGACAGTGCAACAATTGAATTGGAACATTTATTTTCCGAATATTACATGTTTCAACAAAATTTTGTTAATATTTCAAACTTTCAGTTGAAAGCTTGTGGCAACCAAACACACACTCACACACACACACATACATACATGTAAATTCCTATACCTTAAAGTTAAAAAAGTATTCAAGAACATCTAAAATCTTTATGCAAAATAGAATAAAAACTCAATCTTGAACATGATTTAGGCTATTACGTTTCTTTGAACTGAAAAATTCAAGTGCTTAAAACTAATTTCAGAAGAAAATCTCTTTTCTTTAAAATGTATCTTCAACTCTTTTCCAACTGTAAAATATAATATCACTTTAGATTGAACATGAATACATTGGATGTTTCAATTTAAAATAAAACATAAAATTGAATAAATATTTTTTTCCTTAGCATATATTTAATATACAAATTAATAGTAGGGTTTTGAATCAATGTTTAAATATATGTCTTTTTAGAGTATCTTCATTCTTTGTTCATTATCTATTTTTATTTCATTATTAGTTGCTTTTAGATATAAAAATAAAAATGTTCTCCTACATTTTACTCCATACAGATTTTACTACAAGTCAATTCCAAACAGGTTTACTCCACAGTCCCTTCGCTGCCATATACTGCTGAACTATCCTTCTAAGTGGTCTCTGCTGTCTCATTCAGAGGCATTTTAAATTATGTAAGCCCTGTTTCAATTACTCAGAACATCCCCAAAATGCTTTGTGGGCCCAATTTAATGATATTATTAAAGTGTAAGACATTTCTATTAGATCAGTTTAAATTCTATATCTGTGTATTAAAATACTGAGCTTATATATTGATATACAAAATTTTTGATATAGAAAACTGCTAATCCTTTAATGTGTAACTTAATTTGTCATGTCCAAAGATAGGTATACCTGGATAGTTTGTAAAAATTGTGGTTGAACTTATATGAGCATAACTTATGTACAAAATTTGGCACAAATCTTCATTTATTCTTTAAAACATAAGCAATGTCTATGTAGAATATCCAGATGATTGTGATATCCTCCATTCAAAAATGTATTTTTACTTGTATTTTATTTAAAAATAAAAGTTATAAATATTTGAGATCAAAGCTTTGGAAATTTTTCACATTATAAATATTATTGTAAATATCTGGTCTATTTAAATTGTTGTTTGCAATTTTTGCATACTTCTTTTTCCCTCCTATTTTCAAAGGAGAAGACTACATAGAAAAAAAAAAAAAAAAAAAAACACAACCCTGTAATACTTGGACCTAAATTATTTACAGCATTTTAAATATTTTCCTTTACGATATATTTCTTATAGTATGATCTATTTGTTAAGTTACTTCAAAGTGTAAAAACTAAATGACACAACTAAATATTTAGAGATAAATAGTATAGTTACAGAATTAACTCATATACATGCTATCACTTCTCCCACTTATTCACTTAAAAAAAATACTTACTGATCCTGAACAAAGATATTGGTATTTAGGATATAATTTAAAGTAAGGAATAGTTCCTATTCTCTTATAGTTTGCATTATAGCAGGAAAAACAGAAATAAATTATAGTAAAAATGATAATGACCTTTATAAAAATAACTCAAAATGGATCATATACCTAAATGTACAACACAAAACTATACAACTTCTAGAAGCAAAAATAGGAGATAAACTAAGTGGTTTTGGGTTTGGTGATTTATTTTATTTTATTTATTTTATTTTTTTAGATAAACACCAAAAGCATAATCAATGAAAGACAAAACTGATAAACAAGACATCATTAAAATAAAAAAACTTCTGCTCTGGGAAAAATACAAAAAATACTGTTAAGATAATTAGTTGTAAGCTACAACCTGGGAGAATATATTTGCAAAACATCTATCTTATAGAGGATTTGTATCCAAAATATACAAAGAACTCTTAGGACTTAATAAGAAAACAAACCATCCAGTTTCAAAATGATCATATCATGTGAATAAACATCTCACCAAAATCATAACACTGATGGCAAATAAATAAATGAAAATATGTTCAACATCATATATCCTGAGTGATTTATAAATTAAAGCAAAGAGATACCACTATGCATCTATTTGAATGACTAAAATCTAAAACCACTGAAAATACGGAAGGCTAGCAGGGGTGTGGAGCAACAGGAACTCTCACTCATTGCTCCTAGGAATGCAACAGTTGCTTTATGAGATAGGCTGGTAGTTTCTTACAAAACTAACTTTGCCTTACTGAATGATCCAGGGACCACACTTCAGATGTTTCTAGGAATTTCTAACAAACGAGTTAAAATCTTATATCCACACATAACTTGCACATGAATATCTATCTCAGCTATATCCCTAACTGCCCCAAATTGGAAGCGACCAATAAGCAAATGGATAAACCAACTGTCATGCATCCAGACAATGTAATACTTATTCAGCAATAGAAAGAAATAAGCTATCAAGCCATAAAAAGACATCCAAGAACTTCATATGCATATTGCTAAGTGAAAGATGCTAATATGAAAAGGTGACTGTCTGATTCCAACTACATGACATTCTGGATAAGGCCAATTTATAAAGACAATTAAAAAAATCAGTTGTTGCCAGGGTTTTGAGGGGAAGTAGAAGGGATGTACAGTTGAAGGACAGGACATATTTAGGGAGGGCAGTGAAGCTCTTTATGATACTATAGTGGTGAATGTATGGCGTTATGCTTCTCTCAAAATGCAATGAATACAACACAAAATGCCCACCCTGGACTTCAATTAATAATAATGTATCAATATTATGTCATTAATATTAACAAATATGCCACACTAATACAAGATGCTAATAATAGAGGAAACTGTGTGGAGTGGGAGAGTTATATGGGCACTTCCTATGCTCTTTGTTCATTATTTCTGTATACCTAAAACTGCTCTGAAAAATAAGGCCCATTAGCTATTTTTAAACGGTATGCATCATAATATAGGTTTGACCATATTAGTGTGGATATTCACAGGAGAGAAGGTAAAATGTTACTTGTAGAAGATCATTTTCATACTTAAAAATTAAAAATGAGTAAAAGATATTATTTCACATCAGATTTTGTGATCTCTCATGAAAAATACATGAGAGTAAAAATAGGAAAATCCTGCACAAGATTAGCTTTTGGCTCAGGAATAGGGTTTTGAAAAAAGAGCACCTTATCATTCAAGTTCTTTCCTGTTCCTCCAGTAAATGTTGGGGAACTTTGAGGGAAAGATGTATGGATAGTCAAACAGCAAAATGAATGAAACATATTTTATTTTATGCTTCTGGAATCATCTAAATGATTCCTAAAATTACTGTTACTTCAAGTTCTCTAAAGCACATTGTATTTTATTTACTGTAGCACAGGAAAAATTAGAAAGTTCAGAATACCCAGAAATAGAAATCAATAATATATTTTCACGTGTTCTTTATAATGTAGCAAATGCTCAAGCCACATGTGGTACAGGGAGTGCTCTCCCAGGCCCTACTGCTGATGTTGCTGTGGGGTGACTGGGCATGGGGACAGATGCATCTGCCTACAGACTAATAGCCACTTTAGGAAACGCAGGACAATAATGTTAGTAAGGACAGGCGATCTTCAAATACTTTTATGGTTTTTCCTTGGTCAACTTTATAGTAACACAGTAAAACAGTCACAACTTCCCTTTGCTTTATTTGCTAAAACAGGAGCCTGTTTTTTCCTAAGCTATGGAAATAGTTTTGAGTTTCGGGGTATTTTTTTTTCCTTTGTTCTTCTGGCTTTTTCCTTTCCCTTTCCTTTGTGCTACATTGGCCTTCTCACTATGTCATCCCCTTAGGAAGGAACCTGCCAGCCTTTGTCCACCTACACACATTCCCAAGGCCAGAGTTTAGGCCTGCAGACTAGGTCAGTGCCCCTCTGCCTCAAGGGTGTGGGGCTGAAGAAGAGGCTTTTAAAAAATAATAATAAAGGGGGGGGGGGAGTTAAGTCCTTCTCAGATCCTTAAAGACTGCTGGGGCCAACACCCAGGCCTCCTGTAAGCCGAGGCCCTCCCAGTCCCCACGCTGCCTCCACCACAGAGGCCTTTGTCTTACAGAGACCCAGGCCCGAGGCTGCAGAATTCTGGGCAGCCACCTGGAGGAAGCTCCTCTCAGGGACCAGAACTCCTTTGCCAGCCAGCATTGAGTCCTCAAGTTGGGGCTGCATAATTAAAGCGATTGCAGTTTTATTTATTTTTTTACAACTTTTCCCCCCAAAATAATTTGTAGCTGTGTGTGCAGCACTTTGTCCTGATTTGTGTACTCTACAATAAAAGCAAATCTAATATGAATTGAGGGGGGGAAAAAGAAGCTAATGGAATTGCTGCCAAAAAAAAATAGAATAAAATAAAAGAGGGGTAGAAGCTTTAAGCAATGGATTTGTATATTCAATTTATTCTTTCAGAGTACAGATAATTTTACAAAAACCTGTGACTAATTGCTAAAGATACTCATATTTATCTTTAAGAAACACAAATTATTATGTGCATATGTCATACCACCTCAAAACATTGGGGGTTTTTCCCCAAAATGTATGAAAATGAAAATGTAGTCATCAACCTTCATTACGATGGTGAGTAATATTTGGAAAAATACATAAATATTAATAATTCCACTATACAAAGCTGAAATATCCAAAAGCATCTACTAAAGAGTGAATGTATTGCATTTATAATAGAAAAATAGAAAATACACGAAGCACCCACATTTTATTTATCTGCCTACTATATGGCTCAGTTTTATGCTTCATTTAATTTTAATTTAAGGAATTTAATTAGATGACTAAAAATAGGAAAGAATAGGAGTATTTTGTTGCATTCTAGAATCACAGAAAAAGAACTATTTAAAATCAATTTTTATATTTACACCATTAACTGTTAATTTGGTCCCAACTCTGTTATTAAAATGGAATAATCATTATCTAGGTTAAAGAGGTGGCGAGACTCTTTGATTTTCACATAAAAATATGGACTTTATGAATTACTTGAAGAATAGAGAGTCTATTCATCCTTAACATCCTGGGATTAATTATTCAATAATGACATTAGAAATTTTTCACTTTGATCAAATGATCTTGATGTACAAAAGAACTGCTGTAATTGAGAAGTGATTGGAGTCTCCACCCCTCCAGCGATGCTTTCTGTGCCCTGTCAGCACCAGCAATGCCATGGCCCCAGCCTTTGGATTGTACATTGGCCACTAAAGCTCCTGATGGGGCCCTGGTCCTGAAGGCGGTGGCATTGGCTGTGGCCCTGGCAGCACCGAGCCCCCTCCCTCGATGCCCTCCCACGATATGGCAGGAGGCAGGAGCCAGAGAGCCCATGGCCCACCAAGAGGGGACTTATACTGGTTGCGCTCCTTCCTGGCCAGAGGTATTGCAGGTGCTGTGCTAAATCAACAGTTGCTGTTTTGTTTTGAGGAAAGCTTTTATTACAAGTTCACCATCACCATCACAAACATTTAGGAGTATTTTCTGCATTGAGTGCTGTTCCCCAAAAGGAGGGATACTTTAGATTGTATAAAAGGCATTGATGATTCGAATGATTGATGGTGCAATCCAGTTTATGGTGTTTGAGCATTGTAAAACATTACTTACCACAAAGCTGGGAATTTCTGGTCGTGTGCACAGATTAACAGCTGGATCCATGGCAGGTATAACAGCAGTTGTCTGTATTTACGCTCTTGACATGGTTAGAGTAGGCCTAACATTCTGGATGAAAGAGGAACACACTTACACAGGAATTATTCAAGCATTCAAAACAATTTATGCAAAGGAAGGCAGTTCCCTTGGATGTTACAGAGGCCTGATGCCTACTACATTAGGATAGGCTCCATATGCAGGTGTTTCATTTTTTCTTTTGGTACCTTAAAGAGTGTTGGGCTTTCCCAGTACTCCCACCCTTCTTGGTAGACCTTCATCAGACAATCCTAATGTCTCAGTTTTGAAAACTCACATAAACTTACTTTGTGGTGTTATTGCTGGAACAACAGCACAGGCAATATCCTACCCATTGGATATAACTCTCAGGCGAATGCAATTAGGAACTGTTCTTCCAGAATTTGAACAGTGCCTTACCAAGTGGGCTATGAAGACTATGAAGTGTGTCCATGGACACTACGGAATTTGAAAAGGATTATATCATGGTGCATTTGCTGCATTCCATCTCAAGCAGTGGCTTTTGCAACACAGGAACATATGAGGCAGTCTTTTCACCTCAACGAAAAATAAAAGTGATTTCCTTTCCTTAATAAACTCTCAGAGAGAGAAATAAAATGTTACTTTAATTTTAGGGAGAACATTACTTGAAAAAGGATATTTATCCTATTACAGGGATCACTGGTATTTTAGTACTTGATTTTTTTTATTCATCACAAGTCAAAGTGCTTGCTGTACTTTTTGATACCAAAAGTTACACAGCAGAACATTGAAAAAAATTCTTAGATTGATGCTGGTTAATCAGTTATGTTATTTGAAACCATTTAAAAGTGTCATTTGAAGTATAACTAACTTAAAATGGGATTCAAGTGGTTGCTCTTAGCTTTATCATGCTGTTTCAAGCTTCTAATTATAATCATGATTTTCAAAGGTTCTAACATTGGTTATTATTATTATGACAAATAGGCTTTGTAGTTTAGGAGCCAGCAATGAAATATTATTCTTATTATTTCTCTCCTTAAAATTCTGTTCCACTGGATAAAAGGACAAACACTTTCTCTTTCTCTTTTTTAAAAATAAATGTTGTGCTTAAAAAGTGGTCATGTAGAGACTCAACACTAAATGAAGAATTTTTAGGTATTGTTCAAATGTTATTACCAGGTACTACGACTAATTTAAATATTTTTAAAAGTCAATGAATTTCCCAAGGCAGTAATAGTAAATACTCTCTGCTCTCAAAACAGATTAGCATTATAGATTTGTTTTGTTAGATGATTTGGTGCATACTAAAAAATTTACTTAAGTGGATTGTGAAATGTCCATTAATATAGATGTGAATGTCAAAGATCAGTCCTAAAGTATTGTCATGATGCATCAACTAGTTCTTCCAAGTAATATAATGTTAGTGCACTATAAACTTAAGTAACAATGTAAAAATTATTTGAATTACTATTCTTTATATTAAAATGGCTTAAAATGTAAGAATTCCATTTATTGTGTTTAGAGTACTATGTTTTATTATAAGCATGACAAAAAAATAAGAGAGAAACAGTTATAGTTTTGTCCTTAGAAATAGTGACTTGTAAAATTGATGTTATTTTTAAGACAATAGAAAACTAAATTAAAAGTGATATTTCTGTCTCAATTTTTACATAAAAAGTTCCTTGTTACATGTTGGTAAAAATTAGATGAACTGGTCTCATTTTCCAAAGCCTTTATTTTAAAATAAATATGTATCTTTGTATGATTTATAAGTGTACATGCAGGTAGAGATACATGTGTTTCTTTAACTATTTTGTATAGTTTCATTTTTGGATTATACCACAGCTAAACATTATTATCAAATATCAAGATAACTTAAATGTATACAATAAGTAATCAGTCATGTTATCAATAAAAGGACTGCAAATAATTTTTTAAAGAAGTGACTTGAGGCCATTCTCTTAGTTCCTTGATGTAACTTGATACAAGAAATAACTTCATGAAAACTACTTTGCTTTTCAAGTTAGAGATGCATTGCCAATATCAATTCTTATATTCAATGAAGCCAGTATGAAGGTCTGCTTAAGAAACGGTTTTCAAAGCTAAATATCAGTATTACTGTATTTCATTTAAGGCAATATTATGGTATCTTCGTCCAAATGTTATATGTTATCAAATAGTTGTCAGTTGACGTGATACTAACTTATGAGCAAAACATCAGGGGTTTCCCTGATATGGAGCAAATTAGGTAGAAATATAAAAAATAAATAATTTACAGTGTTATCCAACATAGAGAATGTTTTGTATAACTCTTTGTGAAAGAATCATCCTGAAGTCTGACCTTACCTTGTGTTTGCTGACTTAGAACCTGTGAAAGAAAATCTCCTGAATTTTTAAAATAACGTTTTTCTGGTAACTTCACATTTTGCCTTGACTCCAAATATTTGTGTTCTCTCCTTCTCTCTCATGATGACTGTGGAGAGACTGGTTCATACAGATGGAGGTCTTTTGATGGCCTAGGGCTAACAGGAATTAATTTTCACACTTATAAAGCTAAAGTGAAATTTGCAAGCCAAGCTATACCGGAATATTGAGGTGAAAAGGCTAACAATTCAGAAGGAAGTATTTAAAGTTGAGAGAGATGATTGCTTCCTTTACTCTGCAGAAGCTTTTTAGTTTTAAATAATCCCATTTGTCTATTTTTGCTTTTGTTTTCTGTGCTTTTGTTGTCATAGCCAAGAAATAATTGATAAGAACAATATCAAGAAAATTTTCTTCTATGTTTTATTCTAGTATTTTTATAGTTCCAGGTCTTATGTTTGAGTTTTTAATCCATCTTGAATTGATTTTTGTGTAAGGTGTAAAAAGACTATAATTTCATTTTTTTGCACACGGAAATCCAGTTTTTCCAACATCATTTGTTGAATAAACTTTCTTTTCTCCATTGTGTATTTTTGGCAACCTTGTCAAAGGTCAGTTAACCGTACATGCTTGGGTATATTTCTGGACTCTGTATTCTGTTCCACTGATCTATGGGTCTATGTTTATTCCAGTGTCAGTGTTTTAGTTACCAAAGCTTTGTAATACACTTTGAATTATGAAAGTGTGATGCCTCCAGATTTGTTGTTTGTTCTCAAGATCAATTCAGCAATTCTGGGTCCTTTGTAGTTCAATATAAATTTTAGGATTTTTTTCTCTCTTTCTTCACAAAATGTCATTGGGATTTTAATGGGGATAACATTGAATCTGTAGATAGCTTTGGGTAGTATGGACATTTTACAATATTGTTTTCTGACCCATGAACATGAGGGGTCTTTTCAACTTTTTGTGTCTTCTTTTATTTCTTTCATCAATATTTTGTAGTTTTCCATATACAAATCTTTCACCAATTTGGTTAAATTTATTTCTACATATTTTATTATTTCTGATGCTATTATAAATGGGGTTGTTTTCTAATTTTGGGGGACTAGTTCATTGTTAGTGTACACAAGTGCAACCATTTTTTATTTGCTAATTTTATATACTGCAACTTCATTGAATATTAGTTTTAACATTTTCCCCCCAAAATCTTTAAGAATTACTACATATAAGATCATGTCATCTGTTGCAGAGATAGCTGTACTTCTTACTTTCTGATTTAGATGCCTTTTATTTCGTTTTCTCTCCCAATTGCTCTGGTTATAACTTTCATTACTATTTTATGTTGAAGAGAAATGGTGAGAATGAGCAACCCTGTCATTTTCTTGGTCTTACAGAAAAAACTTTCAATTTCCATCATTGAGAATGGTATTAGTTGTAGACTTGTCATATATATCCAGTATTACATTGAGGTACATTCTTTTTATTTTGTTTGTTGAGCATTGTTATCATGAAAGTGTGTTGGATTTTGTCAAATGCTTTTTCTGTATCTATTGAAATGATTATGTGATTTCAGAAAACAATCAGCAGAGTGAAAAAGCAACCTACAAATAAGAGAAAACATTTGCAAATTATATGGCTGATAAGGGATTAATATACAAAAAAATTATGAGAAATTCCTGCAACTTAATAACAAAAAAACAAAAACAAAAACAAAAAAAAACCTTAAAAACAAAGAGACAGATTAAAAACATAAGCAAAGGACCTGAATAGATAATTCTCCAAAAAAAACACAACTGGCTGACAGGTACATAAAAAGATGGTTAAAATCACTAATTACCAGAGAAATACAAATCAAAACCATAATGAGTTATCACCTCACAACTGCTAGGTTGGCTATTATCAGAAAAAAAAGATAACAGGAGTTAATAGGGTCTGAAGAAATTGGAACCTTGTACATTGCTGGTAGGTATGTGAAATGTGTAGCTGCTGTGGAAAACAAAGAAGTATGGAGGTTCCACAAAATGTTAAAAATAGGACTATCATATATTCCAACAATCTCACTCTGGGTATATATCCAAAAGAATGGAAATCAGGATCTCAAAAAGGATATTTGCCTTTCCATGTTCATTGCAGCATTATTCATAATAGCCAAGACATGGGAACAACATAAGGGTCCACTGATGGATGAATGAATAAAGAAAATGTGGTATATTACTACCATGATATATTATTCAGTCTTTAAAAATGAAAAACATCTTGCCATTTGTGACAACATGAATGAATTTGAAGGACATTATGATAAGCAAATAGGCCACTCATAAAAGGACAAGTCCTGCAGGACTCTACTTACATGAGATATCTAAAATAGTCAATTTTATAGAACAGAATGGAGAATCACGGTTGCCTAGGGCTGGGAGTGAAGAGATGAGCAGCTGTTGTCCAGTGGGTATAGCATTTCAGTCATGTAATATAAATAAGCTCTAGAGATCTGCTCTACAACATTGTTCCTGTAGTTAACAATACCATATTGTGCACTTAAGCATTTGTGAAGCTAGTGGATCTCATATCTATTACCACAAACAAAACAAAAAAACCCCAAATTTAAAAAACAACAAAGAAACATAAAGAAACTTTTAGAGGTAATAGATATGCCTAATACCTTGATTGTGGTTATAGTGTTATGAGTTTCTGCATATATCCGAACTTATCAAACTGTGTACATTAAATATGTGCAGTTTTTTGTATATTAATTATAACTCAAAAAACCTGTTAATTTTCTTTAACTGTGATGATAATCATGTAGGGAAGTGAGTGTTCAGAACTAGGAATTAGGAATTCCAAGGAGAATAAATGGCACAAGTTGAGAGTAAGTTATAAGTTATGGATAAGAATCCTTGCTTTTGGTCTAGCAGAGATCAACAGGGAACCTTACCTCTTAGTTTGCTGAGCCAGAAGTTTGATTTGATTTGGCCAATGCAAACACTTTTTTTTTTTTAAAGTTTGTGGGATTGTATTTATTTGTTTCTTAATATCAATGCTTTTAAGACGGGCTTATACTCTACTTTAACAAAGCCCTAAACACTATTTTATACAGAATGCAACACCTTTACACATTTGACTGACCTGAATGAATCTTAGAAGAATTTGAAGATTTAACTAGTGACTCAGGACTTGACTTAATATTTTTAAAGGGGTGACTATCTCTTCCTTTTTTAAATTTTTTTCAATTACAGTTCTGTATTAATATTCTGTATATTAATTCTGTATCCTGCAACTTTACTGAATTCATTTATTAGTTTTAATAAATTTTTGGTGGAGCCTTTAGTATTTCCTATATATAGTATCATATCACATGCAAATAATAACAGTTTTACTTCTTCTTGCCCACTTTGGAATCATTTTACTTATTTATATTATTCTGATTTCTGTGGCTAGGACTTCCAATACTATGTTAAATAAAAATGGTAAGTGGGCATTCTGTCTTATTTCTAATCCTAGGGGAAAATATTTTAACTTTTTCACCATTGAGAATGATCCTAGTTGTGAGTTTGTCAGATATGGCCTTTATTTTGTTATGTTCCCTGTAGTCTCCCTTTGTTGAGAGTTTTTATTATAAATGGATGTTGTATTTTGTCAAATGCTTTTTCTTGATCTATTGTGATGATCATATGATTTTTATTTCTTGTTTTACTAACGTAGTGTATTTGTGGTTACTGAACCATCCTTGCATACCTGGAATAAATCCTACTTGATTATGCTGTATGATTGTTTCAATGTAATGTTGAATTTGGTTTGCTAATATTTTGTTGAGAATTTTCATCTATGTTCATCAGGGATATTAGGCTGTAATTTTATTTTTTTGTAGTGTCCTTGTCTGGTTTTGTTATCAGTGTAATGCTGGCTTTGTAGAATTTGTTTGGAACTGTTTCTTTCTCTTCAATTATTTGGCATAGCTTAAGAACTATAGGTATTAATTCTTCCTAACTATTTGGTAGAATTCATTTGTGAAGCCATATGATTTTAAGCTTTTGTTTGTTGTAAGTTTTTTGACAAGTGATTCAATTTTATTTGTAGTAATCAGTCTGTTTAGATTTTCCATTTATTTCTGATTCTCTCTTGGATGATTGTGATTCTAGGAATTTACTCATTTCTTCTAAGTTGTCCAATTCGTGGTGTATAATTATTTGTCATATTCACTTATTATCCTTAGTATTTCCGTGGTATTGGTTGTAGTTTTGGTGTGTCCTTGGGAGAAGGTGAGCACAGGATTTTACTGCTCTTCCATCTTTCCACCGCCTCCAAGATAGTCATTTTTAAAAAAACATCATTCTTGTCTTCCACCCTATTGGAACATACTTATGGGAACTACCAACGATTCAGTTTTTAGTCAGTCAGTTACTGGTGATTGAATACTACTGAGCGACTTATATACAATTTCTGTTAAGTGAGGATAGATTATTAAATAAAACACAATTTCAGCCTTCAAGGAGCTTCCATACAGCATAAGAGCCAGATAAATTAATTAAACAGATATAAATAAAATCACCATAATAGGTGTGCATTAAGGTGGAAGCTGTAACAACAAAGCTTTTTTACAAATAAAAAAGGCCTTCTGAACTAAGCCTACAGCCTAAATAGAAGGTCCTTAAACTGAAAAAAAATAAGAAAAGCTCCTGACAAAATAAATATATATGCTGTGTGAAGTGAAATTTCATGATGCCTCTGGGGAAGTGTTAATAACATGATAACCCAAGAAGGCAAATGCATGTATAAGGCTGGGTAGAGGGTAGGAAAAGGCAGCAAAATAAGAAGCTGGAAAAACAGGTAGAAGGTACATCATGACTACTACATCTCACATTTCTGTAAGTAAGACACAATTATTTTAGACAGTAAATGCACAATAAGCTCGTGTTGCTCAGCCATTACCTCTTTTTAAATACGACAAGAATAGCCTGACCTTCCCTGATGATGCCCTAACTCTGCAACCTTCCAGAGTCACCCTGAGAAAGGACTCCTACCCAAAGCACATTAAAGTATAAAAGAAAAAAAAGAAATGGGACTGTTGAATTTGGAGAAAAAACTTTTAGTAACATATTCTTTTAAGTATAAAGTATTTTATAGCTCTCATAGGGTTCCTGAAAATTCATATAAATCATTAGGGGAGAATGATTTTTAATAAAATGTCTTTAAGTGTCCTATCCTCTTTTGTGACATTGCTGTTATCCCTTTTAGAACGCCAACAAAAAGGTAAGGGTGGGGTGAAGACCAGAGATGATGCTCATTTGGGGACTATGAACGCTGGAGGACCGGACACCACCTGGCTGCTCAGTAAAAATGAAAGTAAAGGAAGACGAGCTGTGCAAGGTATAGGCCGGGTGTGTGCAATTTTGTGCATAGGTGACTATAGAAAGAAACTGGATGTTAAAGACATCAGGAAGGAATTAGAAAATACAGTAAAAGATAGGACAAGGTAATAGCCTTCAGGTTTAGCCCTTGAAAAACACCAGGATACCCTTGTTTGATGCTAATCATTACATGGGACAAACATTTTAAAGATCAGTTCTTACAAGATAGATTTAAGAAGGCTTGGGGAAATACATATTTATTAGGTTCTGAACTCCATAAAAAGAGATTCTGCTTCATTTATCACTTTAATTATTTAGTCTCACCATGTCTAGCATTATTACTTTCATATGATAACAATATCTATTAACTAATTTCCTTAGCAGGAAAGCAATGCATCAGTAAGCTTGGAAACATGAGAACTAGAGAATTTCTCATCAAATACAAACAATGATTTCTACAAGGTCTAGACAACTTCTAATAAGAGAAAAGAGAAAAAATATATTCTATATTATGGGGGTAATTATTCTCACAATGGAACTTTTATAATAGAGTTATTTATAGTGATATATAGCTTCTTAGATTCTAGAGGAAGTCTTTTTACATTTAACCACATTTCTACTCACCTGCCAAATATGAGGCATCACAAACATTCATTTTAATTTAGGAGTCGTGGCCTTAAACTAAAATGAATGGCTATTTAGGGATTCGTTATAATGGAGCATACATACGAGGAGTTCTGCCTGAGCACATATTGGAGCTCTGAAAAAATACAAACTATTTTTATTTTCCAGGGTTGTAGCAGACAACATCTCATGGTTGACAGGTCAATCCTAATAAAACTATATATCTGACAATCTCAATGGCAGGAAGAGGGTACAGATCAATCTGCACCTAGAAAAGCTGATGAAATATGTCATAAACTAAGAGGACGCCATAATATTGTGACCTTGTATTTAATAAGTAAATGACCCTTAAATTTTAGTAACTTAAGTCAATTCCACAATATTAAATACATTCATTTCTATGTTGTATGAAATAATATGAAAATATTTAAATGTACCAGAATAAAAAGCCTATAAAATATACACATTCTATTTCAAGGACAAGAAAAATAGCAAAATGTTATTTATTTTACATATATTATATTTAATATGCACAAATAAAAATGAATCTCAGGGAATTTTAATATGTTTATAACATTAATCAAGTTAAGTGGTGGTACCTCATAAAATTATAATTAAAATAATTTCCTATCAGAATTAAAACAACAATTTAGTTAAGGTTTTTGTGGTTATTGATTTCTAGGAATCAGCATTTTAATGACCTCTATTAAAGCGTGTTTTATGCCCTGATATCTATAGAAAATAGTCACTACCTTTCCTTAATAACATTAATTCTTTGCTTGCACTTGCCAGTGTCAGATGTAATGAAAATATTGCCTACAATTGTGACAAAAATGGAATTTTGACAGAAAACTATTATACTATTACTAGGCAGACTATACGGCCAATGTGAAAAAGACAAATATTGGAGTTTGGAGTTTTGATCATTTGAGACCAAATAAAGTATTCAATATTTAAAAATATTTTAAAATAGTTTCATCTGCAATTTAAGACAATAACATTGTCCACTGAATATTAATTTATGACACCTCCCTCAACAAAAAAATCTGAATTCATAGAACTAAAAAGAGGTCAAATATCAAAGGGATATCACATAAGACGGCAGCTTGCTGCTGTCGCTGAGGACAGCGTCCAAATCCTTTTCATTCTAAAGATTTAGAGATCAAAGAGCATCCATCATAAAGGCTCCTGACACCCAGGTGTAATCTCTTAAAATATACTAATCCAGGCAAGAAATATATATTGTAATAATCTATGTTCTTATAGTCAGTGTGTTTTGTAGATATACATGCTTAATTGACTTGCATCATTGACTAGTTTTCGAGTATTCACATCATTATTTAACTTATATCAACTTTTGAAAAAAAGTTACGATTTTTTTTGAATAGCTTATATGTAAAATAACTTTTACATATTTTGTTTTTCTCTTCTATCATATTTTGTTTAATCTAATCTGGGGTTAATATTTGCACTATTATTGATGGTTTTAGTATTATATATGGATTAAATGATATTTTGTTATATAAGTTACTTTCACTTTCAAATTAACAGATACGATATGCCCAAATTCCATGTATATTAGTATTAATGTCCAATTCTAGTCCGTTTTACCAGGGCTTTTCCAACCTTGATTTATTACTCACAAATAATTACTCCCTAAAGGAGTTTAAATCTCAAATTTTTTGCTAGACTGTAATAACCAGAAATTCCTTTGTAGTGTAGTAAAAAAATATTTAGCCCTTAAAGTAGCCTGCAAGTTAAACAATAATTATGAGTTACTACTGTAAAGAAAATAAGATACCATTTAGAAAAATGATGGACCAAGGACAAAGTATTCAAAGAATATTAGAGTATCTAGTTTAAGGTTGAATAAAATAAAATGTTGTCAAAATCTAGATATTAAGCAGATATCTATGCATTTATGTAAATGTGTATATGTATAATTAAAAAGTAAAAAGATAAAATAGTCAAAAAAAGAGAGGGAGAAGTGGAAAAAAGAAAGAAATGTAGTTATTGTTATAGAAACTGATCAAAACGAACTTATTTTTGCTTATATTTATAATTCTGCATTTGTACAATCTTCCCACTTGCTTTTTCACTCTGAGATGAACTTTCCACATATGTAAAATAATGAGATATTTTTTAAAGATATCTTTAAAATTTTACTCTTTTAAAAACTGGAACAATATTTAAATGTTTTAGGAAATTCCAAATTTTTATTTATACAGATTCAATATAACTAAGTGGTTATTAAACATGTTCAGTGTTATTAAATATTTAAAATTTTTACACTTGATTTACGACATAACTGCACAACTTATTTAATCAATCATTTGTTATTGTGTATATATAACTCCCAAAGGCTAACAGTTGAACAACTTGAGTAATAAAATAAATAATAAAATGAAATAGAGGAAAAATATAATGATAATACTGAATTACAACTCATAGAATGAAATTAATATCTATGATTTATTCTGATTAAAACAAATGGATAGTAAAATTATTTGGCAAAAATTTGAGAAAAAATAAGGTATTAACATATTCTCAAATCATGTCCCTCCAAGAAGCTTTTTAAAAATCATCCAAAAAAGTTAACTTCAGTGTGACAAAGCTTATAGAAGTCATCTTAACAGTTGAATGAAGTGAATGCCACCAATAATAAGAAATATCAGCATCCTATATTCCCTGATGTGATACACAGACAGAGAACATTACTTCTGTGATGTTCTTGCCAAAAATACATAACCTTAATCAATCTAATTATGAGAAAACATCAGATAAACCCAATTGAAAGATATTTTACAATATAAATAACAAAAAGGTATTCTTCAAGAGGCAAAGCCATGGAATAGAAGGAACAACTGAGGACTGGCACAGATTGGAAGAGAACCAGGAGAAATAACAACTGAATGCAGTATAGAAATCCACATTGGATCCTAGAACAAAAATAAAAGAATGTGAATGAAAAACTTGATAAAATTTGAATAAAGACTTTATTTAATAGTATCATACAAATATTGTTTTATTTTCAAAACTGTAGTATGGTTATGTAAAATGTTGACATAAGGTAAGACATATATAGGAACTCCTAATTGTTGGTAAATTTTTGTAAGCCTAAAATTTTATGTAAATGCATAAAATAAAATGTATTTATATATTTATTTATTTGTATTTATATATGATATAATGTAAAATTAGATGTAATAATATATATAATATTTAATATATTTAATATATTAAGATAGTGAAAAGCTATCTATTTAAATTTTAAGTCAATGAAACTAAATAAAATTTAAAATTCAGTTTCTGATCACACAAGCCACATTTCAACTGTTCAATAGCTTAATATGCCTTGACTATAGTACTGAACAGCACAGATTATGAAATATTTTCTTCAATGCAAAAAAACTTGTATTGGGCTACTAGTGAACTAAATAATTAAAGCAATTGCATAGAATATAAAAACTCTGCATGTAGTATTTTTAACCTACTAATTCTCCAGTCGAGCCCCTTCAAAAACATTGACTCAAGTAAAACATTCTCCCCACTATTTTAAGAATGTGCCATGTCTACCTTAACACCATTCTATACATCATTTCTGTAGTGTTTGACATTGCAGAATAACTTTTCAGTAAACTAGAAAGTACATTATCCAAATCAAATTGAACAAGAACAGCATACACTTAAGAGAAGTATGTTTGGGCGGGGGGCTCATAAGAGGTGAAGTTGCATGGTAACAGGACTACTTCAATAATATAATTGTCAAAGAAGTGGTGACTCAGTGATGTCAACTCTCTTTTTCTTTTCTCCTAGTCTTTCCATGCCACAGGTCAGTTTTCCACTGGGGGATTAATATGTTTAATGATGAATGTGGTTATCAATAGTTCCCTATAATATTTATTGGCTATATTAAGCCATTGAAGTCCTCACTTTCAATTCAGAAGTGTAGTCAGAGAATAGGTTTCAGGTATTTTCTGAACAGAATAAATATAGGACAACCATAGCAAATCTACTTTGTGTTGATGCCTCAGAATGTTTATCACCTGCCTCCTCCAGATGCTTGTACATGAGGATTGGACAAAGTCCCCACCGATCTCACTCACCCAAGGCCCTTACTTCAGAACCAGGAGCTGGCAACTCGTTTCCTCTTTCAAGGAATCACCTGTAGAATTGACACATAATTATTATCAGTTCAGTTGGTTTTCCTTTCTTTGGGCAACTATGTTAGTAGGAACTAATAAATTAAATTAAAAGGTACAGAGGAGTCTTAACCACCCCAGCCAGCATTTTTATTCACTAAAAATTAACAACTTTGAAATACATTTTCTCCCACTAATTCTCTCATTAGTTGATGAGAGATAATTTATGTAGGAAAATTATCCTCAAATAGGTTAACAGCACTTATTGCTTCATCCTTTAAAATGAGATAATCACTAACAGAACTTTAAAAATTCCACATATAGCAGCTACTTATATGTGTTCTTTGTCAAATGAATGAATGAGAACATACTAACCTAATCAGTAAGAACTAGATGAATAAAGATGTATTTAAAACAGATATATCTATAATTCATTTTGCAAGAAGAGCAATTTCTGGCTTTATTCATTTGCATATAATGTAATAGGAACAGAAATTTTCTTTTACTGGAATAGTACAGCCTTCCATGTACATAAATATATATGTCATTAGATTGTGTCCATAGTGTCTTGTTTACTTTACTCATGAAACTTAAATCCCTTGTGAGTTATACAGTCGATATTTAATTCTTTATATAAAATTAGGGGCAAACAGGCAGTATGTGGCACCTATATTTTAGTTATTCAGAATATACTACTAAGATGTTGATTTTGTTTTATAATTAGTTTTTTTTTAAATGTATAATATAATCATTGCATCTGTATTTTCCCTATTTCTGATTACTTCAAAAGAAAAAGAGTATAAACTGTTACATATTCCGGTCACAATTCTTTGCTGACATGATCCATTTATGTTCAATAATTCACCTCTCTTGTGTCACTCAGATCAGCTTGGTATTCATATCTCTGAGTTACTTGACATTCATCAGGGCCTTGTTCTCTTCTTGCTCCAAGATCGAGGAAAGAAAAATAGTCATAAATATATGAGACTCTGGCATGAATACACAAAGAACACTATTCATGGCAAAAATACTCTGTGTCTGAACTGTCAGATGCAAGGCTCTCTCACAAAGCATGGGGAGAGAGAGCGAGCCAGCCAGCAAGAGAAAGATTGAAGTTGTGCAAGTTGGAGGTCAAAAATTAACCACCTGAACTGACTTAAACAGGGGACCAGTGATAAATGGGACTCTATGAAAGGACTGTCTCACTAAGAGTCATTTTCCTTACAGCTCCCCTGTCACAGTATCCTCCATCTCTTCCCACACTATCAGGGAGAAATGAAAGTGCATGTTTATTATGTTAAAAGAGCCTCACATGTTCCTCCTTGGCCTAAGGTGAGACCACAGTGACGTAGGCAGTAGAAACTTCTCATAACTTCTATGCTCACTTCCAGATGACATTTTGAAAATAACAATTAGGCTATCACATGATAAGAAAGGGAATATTATCTTCCAATTAACAGTTATATATTCTAATAAGGCAAATTGATCTTCAATAAGAAAAAGGAAGAATTGGGAAGATAACGTTTAAATAATCCTTATCATTAATAATACAAATGAGAACATATCATTCCTTAAATTTTTTTAGCCTGGTGAACCATTTACTGAGATAAGAACTTTCATTACTTCATTAAATCTGCAAGACATCCTTATGAATACGACGTATTATGATTATACGTTTTAGAGATAAAGACGCTGAAGCTCAATGTAACAGAGCTAGTAAGTGATAAAGGCAATCTTCAATATATTTCTGTCTGATCTCAGAACCTAATTTAGTAATCTGATTGCACCGCTGCTTTCATAGTCTTTTAAAATGGAATCACTACTTTTATTTCCTCTCCTAAGAACATGAAAAAAACTCATTAGAACAAATTTCATATCATGAATTACCTGGGAAAATGTTTCATATAATTTATGAATTTCTCATATTGTAATATATTCCATAATATATTTTCTCAGCAAGACTTAAATAAAGATCTGAACAAATTTCAGCATAACTTATTAAGATCATTATTATATAAGGCACGTTAATGAAATGGGGATCTAACTGACAAGACTCATTTCATTATATTATGCTATTCTTTCTTATAATAAACATTTTTATTTGGGGGGAAGAAAAGCCTGATATAGAAAGAAAACAGCATGCTTATTTGTAAAATATACTTTTATCAACTACTTGCATTTTTTATTTCTATACATTTCATTTTTAATGGTATTTTCAAAATGTTAGTGTCTATTCTCTATATATCTCTCACTTTACTCAGATGAATTATTTTTTAACAGGTTGAGTTTTCAAAATTATATGGGTCACATAAGTTTTCCCTTTTCTTGATCATGTTATATTTTACTTCCTCAGTGTAGAAATTGGCATTATTTATCTTACCTTTTGATCAGTTAATTTGCTGTGTCTTTTAATTAGATTTATGTTATGAGATATACAGGAGCAAATGAGTAAATTGTGCAAATATATACAGTGCCTTAACTTTAGCAATACAAAAGAGGAGACAGAGAGAGACAGAGAGAGACAGAGAAACAGAGCCAGAGACAGAAAGGGAAGTGAGGGGTGTCTATCTGTTAACACTAACTTCAGAGTTGAAACTAGAAAAAATGTGAGAGGCTACTTTTATTTGACATAGAATATGCATTAGGGAACTGAAAGGTGATTAAGGAGTAAAAAGTTGGATGCAAGAAGGAAAAAATCAATTTAGAAAATTTAAAATCGTTTGGTAAATAATGTGTAGTAAAAGAGCCTATTAGAAGGAAATAAAGCAATATTTTCCCTTAAAAGGTACAAAATATCTCATGTATTATTGAATTTCATAATAAGCTGTGAGTGTGGCAGAGTAGTCATTCTACAAGATAACTTTTCATTTCTCCAAAATATTCCTAATGCCTGGGTAAAATTTTATGGATAGAAAGGAAATCAGAAGACCCTTATGGAGTCTTCCAAAATGTAATAGACTAAATTCAGTGATTATGGCAATATTTCCAGAAAGAAAGAAAGAAGAAAGAAAGAAAGAGAGAGAGAGAGAGAGAGAGAGAGAGAGAGAGAAAGAAAGAAAGAAAGAAAGAAAGAAAGAAAGAAAGAAAGAAAGAAAGAAAGAAAGAAAGAAAGAAAGAAAGAAAGAAAGAAAGAAAGAAAGAAAGAAAGAAAGAAAGAAAGAGAAAGAGAGAAAGAAAGAGAGAAAGAAAGAGAGAAAGAAAGAGAGAAAGAGAGAGAAGGAAGGAAAGGAAAGGAAGGGAAGGGAAGGGAAGGGAAGGGAAGGGAAGGGAAGGGAAGGGAAGGGAAGGGAAGGGAAGGGAAGGGAAGGGAAGGGGAGGGGAGGGGAGGGGAGGGGAGGGGAGGGGAGGGGAGGGGAGGGGAGGGGAGGGGAGGGGAGAGGAGAGGAGAGGAGAGGAGAGGAGAGGAGAGGAGAGGAGAGGAGAGGAGAGGAGAGGAGAGGAGAGGAGAGGAGAGGAGAGGAGAGGAGAGGAGAGGAGAGGAAAGGAAAGGAAAGGAAAGGAAAGGAAAGGAAAAAGGAAAGGAAAGGAAAGGAAAGGAGGAAGGAAGGAAGGAAGGAAGGAAGGAAGGAAGGAAGGAAGGAAGGAAGGAAGGAAGGAAGGAAGGAAGGAAGGAAGGAAGGAAGGAAGGAAGGAAGGAAGGAAGGAAGGAAAGAAGGAAGGAAGGAAGAAAAGAAAGAAAGAGAGAGAAAGCATTCAAGTAGAGATATAATTGTATATCCTTTAGTTATTCAAACTTGTGGAATTAAATGACTACCTGTTCCTTAATGACTGAAAATGGATTTCATAGTCCATAAAAATACATACATATGCTTTTTATTGCTGAGTAATATCCCTATATATATATTTTTTAATATATATAATATCACATCTTCTTTATCCAAAAATAAATAGCCACAGAGATTAAATGTGCAGCACAGGTAATGTAGTCAATAATATCAAAATAACTTTGTACAGACATTGACAGATGGTTACTAGACTTACCATGGTGATCACTTAGTAAGGTATATAAATGTCAAATTACTATGTTGTACTCCTGAAACTAATATAATATTGTATGGCAGTTATACTTTAATAAAAAATTTTAAATATTTTAAATGCATATGCTTCAACAGTAAGTTTAGATGCGAGGTAGAAAATAATTTATTGTACAGAGGCTTGCTTTGATTGTTTAAGACCTTAATGTGATAGTTAATAAATTAGATAAGGGTTTAAATAATATAATAAATAAATATGAACAATCTTTAAGGGAAGAAAGGGGTGAGGGTAAAAAGTAAACCACTTGGACTATATTGTAATGTTGTTTACTCAATAAATTAGTTATGCACACATTAGGTATTAATTTGTTATGAGGTATTTGCTAATTTTTTAGATGCTCTTATGAGGTTATATTATGGACTACATGGTTTATTTGTACAGCAAAATTCATACTCTACTGAGAGGTACACTTGGCAAGACAGTTTGTTTGATTTAATCCTACATTTGTCCCTAAACAATCTAATTGCCATAAAAATTAAGAATTCTAAAATGATTTTTAAATGACTGGTGTGGCAAAAAACCTTTACTTATTTTACTTGAAATATGATTTTAAGTATATTTTAATGCATTGGTTTTTGTTCATTATTAAACCCATTCGGCTGTAAAATCAGTCTTTATCTTTATTATTTACTTTATTTATTAGAATACTGGACCTTTAAGGGGATAATGTTTGAAAACAAGCAGTGCAGTGAGAAAATTTCTTGCAGAGGGAATGCCTGCTTCTTCTGCATGATAATACTTCAGTGGCAGAGACTCTCGATTATCTAATTGTGATATTTTAAATTAAATCCAGTAATCAAATACCTCAAAGGAAATGCAATCACTTGAGAAGTAATGTGTTTTCTGTATTTCTGATAATCCATGTCTGTTTTAATTCTGTAGTCTAAATGGTACTCCTAAAGAAAGATTCAACGCCTCACAAAAAGTACTGTCTTATAGCCTCACATTTGACAGTCTAACACATTTTCCAAATGGTCTCACACTTTTCTTCATCATCTAGGATCTTTAAAAAAATAAGTACAGCTTCTTCTACTTCAATTAGATCTTACCATGTGCCTAATAGAGACTTTCCTCAAGTGTTATTTTCTCAAAGAAAACTCTTATCACCCCTATTGAAAACCCAATACCACCCAGACTTTAAAATCCAAGTTATTCTGTTCTATATATAACCTTTTTGTTTTCTATATAATATATTTATTATGTATATTTTTATTGCCCATTGGCAAGTACTTTTACGTCTGTTTTGTTTCTTCATATACTCCAAGCACATAGACATGTACCAAGAATACAGCACTCAATAAATGTTCAATGAAATGATATGTATTTATATGAATATATTTAAGCTTGTATTAATTTTTGAGTTGGGCATGAATTTGGGAATATAATATTTAGTGAAAGTGATGTTATATTCTTTCCAAATAATGATACTTCATAAATGTCATATGGCAGCAGACAAGGTTTTATTTTTAGAAAAAATAAAAATCAAGTTAGCAATGTTAATGTTCTCAAATTTAGAATTACTCCTTCCTTTGAGACTTTTGTTTTATTTTAAGATTGTGTATCTACTAAATATTAAACTCATACCTGGAAATGCCTCTGAATTGGGAGCCTCTTCAAAACAAGGACCATGCTTTATCCTTAAGTCACCTTTACTATTAACACATTACCCTATTCGCTTTACCTCCTTAAATATTTAAGTTGATGAATACTTCATAAACTACTACAGATATATTGATTATCAGAAATTCAATCTATTTCCTTTACGTTCTAAATAAAATAAAGCTATTTGCCTGTGTTGATTTTAATATGTAGAGAGTTTCTCAACAACTTTTTGATTTGTTTTATTATTTCTGATGTGAAAATATCACAGTATCTGTCCCCATCTTTAAACTACACCTCTGCTACAAGAAGAAAATTTTATTTTGTCTTGCAGAAAAAAATCATTTTATTATCTATGTATCATATATGTATTGTCTCTTTTTCAGAATTTTAAGGTTATATTCGCATTACAAAGTCTAGTGAAGAGAGAATCGGCTGTAACAAGACCATTTCATTCCATTCACAATATGTTGTTGTGATAGCGGTCATAAAAACATTATTTACATCACATATTATATATATTATCTCTTGATCATAGTTGAAATATGTGAATTTATTAGAATTACGGCACCCAATTTTTAAAAATTATACAAAAAAACTTATGCAACTTGAGGTTTAAAGAAATGAATAAATGAAAACACAAGTCGCACCGAATTAGACATCATGATGAAATAAGAAAGATCAAAAGAGCTGCAGAAGTCTTTTTACAGTGACATTACAAAATACTTGGTGAAAATAGAGCATACATATATGGGACATTTTAGAATACTGCAAATGCCATTCAATGGCTGTATTAGTTTCTCAGGGCTGCCTTAACTAAGGACCACACATTGGGTGGCTTAAAATAATAGAAATGTATTCTCTCACAGATTTGGAGGCTAGAAGTTTGTAACCAAGCTGTCGTTAGTACCATGGTTTCTTTAAATTTCTAGGGGAGGCATCCTTCCTGGCCACATCCAGCTTCTGGTTGCTGCCAGTGAACCTTGTCATTCCTTGGCTAGTAGATGCATTACTCAAAGTCGGCCTCCACCCTCACATGGCTTTCTCACCTGTGTGTCTGTGTACAGATTTTACTCTTGTTATAAAGACAATTATTGGAGTACAGCCTATCCTAAAATACTATGACCTCAACTTAACTTGATTACATCTGCAAAGATGCTATTTTCAATTAAGGTCCCGGTCACAGTTTCTGGGGATTAAGACATCTACATATTTTCTTGGCAGGGGACACAATTCAGTGCATTACTAGTCACCTATGACTCAGTCTCAGTAATTTCTTCTGTGAGAGGATTTATAAACATACTACTATTTTAGGCCTAACTACTCTTTGTCTCCTATCCAGTACTGCACTCTCTATTGTAAAGGTTTATTGGTATGGGCCCCAAAGTGAAGAGGGGAGGGGGAGTGAAGGATTAGACATTCTGGCTGAAGTGTGGGCCTGTTGCTGCAATCTCAGGACAAGGTGAGGTAGAGATGTTGCCCAGAGAGGAAGCAAGCTAACTAAAGTCCAGGCTATGCCTAAACCAATGAAGAGGAAAAGCTGCTAATGTTCAGAATCAGTCAATATGCCAGTTGTCCAAGAGTACACTATGAGATGGAGAAAGTGAAACAAAGCCTCCTGTTGATAATTGGGATGGGTGTATTTTAGGAAGTCATGTACTATGTGAATGAAGTGATTTTGTTTGTGACCTGGGCTGTCAGGCTCTTGCTTTGAAAATATATTGTCACGTGTACACGAGGATCATCATGATCCTCCATTTAAATCAGGCAGCTCTCCAACTATGTTTTCAATCTGTGAATATTTTTACCTAGATGAGATGAGTACACTGGCATCTGAACACCAAAATCAATGTCACAATTGTGACCTAAACACGAAAGTCTTTGCTAAATGACTTTCCATATACCAGTTAAAAATAAAACCACACATTTTTTCACTCTCTCTTCTAACTCCTTATTTTCCAATCAGTTGTTAAATTATTTGATTCCTTGTATGTCCTCCTATTGTCACCCGCCTAAATTAGAGTTTCTGTGCCTCTCCCTCTGACTCCTATAATGGCTTTATAATTGGCTTGCCTACACCAGTTGGTTTTTTCCTGCTCTAATTCATCCTTTTGAGTTCCACTTACAGATTGATAACCTTAAAACAGGTCTCTGATCAAAATCCCCGGATCCAATTATGAAAACTCCCCAGAGTGTTTCAAAATGTGATCCAAACCATTTTCCACTCATAGAATCCACTTACTATTTATAACCTTTGTGAAAATAAACATGTCTCATGCGTTCCCTTCCTCGAGTATTTTCTCCTATAATTACTTGTGCTTGAAACAATGTTTCCTACATTTCCATTTGTTAAAATCCTCCCTTTTTTCCAGGGTTTGGCCAAAGAATAATAATGTTTTATAGCTCGCTGAAATGCACAGGAAAATTCCATCAAAGTCACCCATGTATTAATCTATCCTCTTAAATCAATCCAATTTATTCCAGCTACAAAAATCAATCTATGGTTCTCTGCAAGTGTCATTTTACATGCAGGCTACATAGACAGTGCTCTGTGGTCATGAACTTCTAATCTAAGGTTTGTGCAATCCTGGATATAACTCAATTTCCACTATTACATTTAATACATTGCGTTTTTCAAAGCATGTTTTGCTCAGCATGAAACGTATTTTCTCATTGTTAAATATGAAGAAATTTCTCATTTTTGATCCCACAGAAGCAGTCCTCAGACCAAAAAAAAAAGTGAGACGAGACTTTCTTGATTTTATGCTTTGAAGTTAATGTGCCAAAGATTTAATATTTGGCCAGCCACTCTCTTACATTTATGTAATATAATATACCTGTGTAATGACAGTGACAAGTAAACAGAAGGTAGTTAAGTGTGGGAGCATGGATCTCAACATAATATTCTTTTTGGAGTAATGGGAACTATTAAAATTTAAAGGAGCATGGAACAATTTGGAATGATATTTGGAAGCAAGGAAATGCTGACCACACTATTTAATCTTAAAACAGATGAAATTTAAGTGAGTAAATAGGACTTACTTTGTGGCTGAAAGAAAGGCTAGGATTTGAATGAATTCTTCCTTGAAAAAAATTGTGAGCTCAGAGTTGCCGAGGATCAGGAAAAAGGTTGCAGGATGAATGGAAGAGTAAGAGATTTGGTTGCAGATGAAGACTTGCGGAAGATTTTTGAAAGGAGAACTTTGATAAATAATGATACAGTGAAAGCTTTGTTATCTGATAATGATGGAAAATTGGTATGCTGTTCATAGTTTAATTATTAGATTCATAGGGTAGCATCATGGGCAGTATAAGAGAGCTTTCTGGAAACAGAGAGAACACCTATTAGTTCATCAGTGACAGAGGGGACAGCCAAAGGTAGCTTCGGGGGGGGGGGTGCTCACTCCCAACGTCTCTCATCCTTTTAAATAATCCTCAATATTCGTTTTTTATCACAATTATCCATATAGTCCCTACCGAGTGATAAAATTTGAAAAATATTTACTATTTTTTCATCTAGTCCTTGTGTCCTTACCTTACGTTAAATGTGGTATTTTACACAAATCAGCAGAAAGATGTTACAAACTGAAAGGAGTAAAAAGATGTACACGAGTAGCAAATTAAATAAATAAATTTGCATAAGTCCAAATTGATTGGATATGTGTGTTTTAAAGACTATTTTTCAAGTAGAAGGCCTAGAAAAAATATGCCCTCTTTAAAAAATAACACAAATCTTTGCAGCATTTCTTTCCCATTCTCCACCAATACCACCACCTTCTAACACTATGGATAAAAATTTTAGGTCACATGTTCTATACAAATACAGCCACGAGAGGGGTAAAGTAGCAACGATATCATCATTACCACTACTTAACTTGCAGTTGCACAAAGGCAACAAAATAATTCATCTAAAACTCAATCTCAGTTTTAATTAATTTTAAAACTATTTCAGCAACTGAGAAGCTATTTTGTAAAATAACTCAAAAGGAAGTTACAATAATACTAAGAATGTTTAAAATGACTTCTTCTTTGGTTTCTAGAACAAGACAGAGAACATATGCTCTGCATTGTCAGCAGGTTCCTCCCATAAATGCACCAAACCAAACTGTTGATCCGTTAAAGCCGTTGACGTAGGAAGAACCAGTAAGAAAGAAATTAGAGGGGAGAGTACCAATAGGGTGAGCCATAGTACAGCGGTGTTGCAAGGTGGGCAACTAGTTGGTATTGGATTCTAGAAACAAGAGGAGAGGGGCTGTCTATGGGCAAGCTCTAAGTCCTGACAAAGCATCTGTTTCAGTTGCTTCAGTCTTATCTTCCAGGAGCAAATACATTCTGGAGATAACAGCTAAGTTATTTTTACTTGATCTCAGTTGTGCTTGTCAAAGGGCAGGAAGTTATATTTGTTCCAGGTCCCAGTATTCAGAACATATCAGAAAAAAATGGGCAGTTTTATTATACACTAAATGAATGTAAAACTGACTATCCAAATATTTTTATAATGAGAATAACAAAGAGGTATTGAAAAAAATATTGTCACGATCACTTATTATTCCACTACCCAAGATAATCGTATACTAGTTTGTTTGTAGTCCCCCATCTACATCTATGTCTAAATCTATATATAACATATATATAATATTAATAAAAATATATTTTTTTCATTTTGTGTCATCAGTCTTTTTCTAGAAAATTCCCTTTTTCTACTATAATATTTATCTCAAATTCATTTGAGTTTATTTTGCAGCTTAATTTAGTCATATCACTGCTGATGAAAGTTGAGAGTATTTTTTAATACAAAAACTGCTGGTATGACAATTATTTTGCCTTTAATTTTGGTATAAATTCTAGAAAGTTTTAAAGATATCTAAGTTGAATTGAATCATAAGGCATGTACATTGCCAGTTTTTCTAAAATTTGTCAAATTATCCCAAAGATTTATAGTTTTATACCTTTTCCTGACAGTGTATTAAAGTCCCTGCTGATCTAAAATCCTTGCCAAGATTTGGTGTGTTAGAATTTTCATACTTTTCTGTTTCTGATGGAGATGAAATCATATCTCCTTTTAACTTTAATTGAATTTTACTGTCTCGATAAAGTTGAGCATCAATTGGTATGTTAATGATCCATTTGTATTTTTATTCCGTTGATGGCCTGTTTTTAACTTTTGTCAAATGTTTTTTTGAGTTCATATTGTTTTAATATTGACTTGTAGACAGTTGTTTATACCTTCTGGCCACTTAAAATAGTCTTTTATATGTGTGCAAATATCTTCTCACTAAATAGCTTATTTCCTTCTTTTATGGTGTCCTTAGATACACTGAAGTTTTATGCTTTAATATAAAATTATCATTTTTTAAAGGTTGGTGCTACTATTTGTGTTTAGAAATACATAACAAATTTGTCTGGTCATGCAGATCTTTGGTCTAGCTTTCCAGTAAAGTAAACTCTGTAACTCAGTTCTTCAAAATGTGACTAGTTATTCTTGCTCTTCTGCTTTTCCCTGTGCATTTCAGAATCAGCATTTCAAGTTCCATGAAAAGACATTGCAGCATTTTGATGGAAAGTGTCCTAATTTCATAGATTATTTTGGGGGAGAAGTGAAAGTTTAATCACATTGATTACTCCTACACATGAACAAGGCTATCATTTCATTAATTTAGATTTTATCTATACATTTCAGAAACTTTTCTCATAAGTATTATGGAAGTATTTTGCTATATTTACTCACTGGCAATTTATATTTTTAACAGTTTAAATAATATAATTTTATATATTATATCTTCTAATGCTTTAAGACTGGAGCATAGTAATGTAATTTTAGAACTACATTCAAATTAAACAAAAGTGCTTGCTGGGCTCTCCTTTTTATGCCTAATACTTTGCAATTCCTCTTCTGGAATTATCAGTATAATTAATATAAATCAGTATAAATAATAAATATAATTAGTATAAATAATAAGGCCAGACAGTTATTATTGTTTAACTCAGTCAAGTGAACCTGACCTGCATTTGACAAACAATGTATCTATACACTTCAGTATAATTAAATTTAATTCAACACAAATACAGACAAATATCCACTAGAGGTCCAAATAAAATGTTAGAGATTGCGACCTCTAGGTGAACTTACTGTGTAGATGGCATTTATTTCATTCATTTAAGTTGTATTCATTTTTTCCCACTTCACATCAGGATATCTGTGCCCATTGTTTATTATGAGATTTATATTTTTATGCTGATATTAAGGTTGTTATGGTGATAGAAAATTAAATATAGAGGTTGTGGTCAGTGATTGCATAATGTGGAGAGGCATTTAACACATTTATTTTTATTTAAAAAAACTTTTCTGAGCTAGGCTTAGGTTAATTTTTACTACTGTGTGGGAATTAATAGTCTCCTACAATTTTGAAAAATAAATATCCGAAATATTTCTCTAGTAGCTTTGTCCCATAACTTATTATTTTTCTTATTCCAGATAAGGAATCCAGGAATTGGGGACAGAGGGAAATGGATGTTTAGGAGAAAAATTGTTAAATGTTAAATAGTGATTGTGCAATGCAGAAGGCATATGTCACAGAATTATATAATCCATTTGTTTTGCATAACCTCTATAATCTTTTGTTTCTTTTTCAACTCTAAAACCAGGATGATTCTACATATGCTTTATTATGAAGATTAAACAATATAATTTAGAGCTTATGTCAGAACCTGGCACATACTAAGCACCCAGAGATAGTAGAAATTTAACCATATTACAATTTACAGGACATAAAACCTCACCATTGAATATTCATTACTAAAGCTAAAATATAGGCCCAAAAATGATCATTATGATTATCTTTAAATTACAGATTTGCAAGCTCCGATGGAATTAAACTTGTTAAAGTTAAAGATACACAGAACATATGTAGGATTACCTAGTATTATTAATGCCCTCATTCTGTAGATTTCTTCTCCTCACACTTCAGTCATATCTTCAAACTCTCTTTTCTTTGCTCACTTTCCACCAGCCCCCTTGCTGCCGATTCCAGGTTTGGCTGCCTGCAGCTTCGAAAGCAGAGGCTTTTATAAGCAGGCAGAGGGAAACAGAACCAAGAGATCAAGGGGAGGGGGCTGAGAAGTTCTCTACCTGCAGACTAGCATAGTCTGTTCTGATCAGGACTTTGAACTGGTGAGGCGATGGTCAGGTGCGCAGTCCTGGTTCTACAGCTGAAGCTCTTCAAGCCTCCCAGGCCTGCAACGCCTGAAGGTCAGAGTCTGCATCTTTTGAAGTTAGTTCTTAGAATTCTTACACAAGCACACTGTTTATCTATGAGCTACAGATTAGTCAGGGTCACCATTTACAGAAACAATGTTAAAAGAATGATGGGGGTGGTTACAACCTCCCTGCTCCTTGAATGTGTTAACATACATATTGCACATTTTTAAATGCACACTTCAAAAGCACATTTCCCTGTGGTAATATGGCAAATCTTTCTTAGCTTCAGGTCTATATTATTTTCTATTATCATGCACACATAAGATAAGTTGTTAATTAGTAGTCTTTTGTAATAGTTGTTATCTTAGACTATGAAATTAAGCAACAGATTTTCAACATGGTATATATAAGGTAATCTGATTTTTTTTAAAAGTTCTTTTTGAGTTTGTTTAAACCACCTGGGATCAGACTGATTATCTGGCACATAATTGTCTAAATATATTCATTTTAAAATTGAAATTCCAACACTTTGCTGGAAAATGTACATCAAAACTACATTCAACACATTATAGTTTCTCACTATGCAAAATGAAAGCATTTGACTTAAAGAATAAATATCTAAAAGGAATGAGAGACAGACAGCAAAATGTGGCAGGTAGGCTGAGAAAAGTAGTGAGAGAAAGTAACTACCAAACAGATAAATTAGTTCATTGTTTATTCTATAGTGATTATAAAATCATTAAAACCTTAAGCTTAAAATACTATACAGAATTGTTATTAAAATTCATTGTCTTCTCAAATGTTATACCTATATTATTTGTGATTTATTTCAAGGTAAATAATTTGAAAACTTAAAGTGGCATGCCAGTGGGTATCTTTCCACATAGAAGGAAGCTCTTTATCTAATCTAACCTAAATATCACCTCCAATGATTCAGTCAATTCTTTTGTATTTTGTTGGTAGGAAAGTTGAATAACAGATCACTATCTTTCTACAAAGTAATTGGACCTGAAGTTAGATATGATCTTAAGATTGTTATGAAGTTGAGAAGTTGAAAGTAATGAAATTCTCACTGACATTTTTAGAAGCTAGAGTTCCTGCATCAATATAGATTTATTTGAAGATATAACAACAGAGAAATATGAAGTAAGGGAAAGGGCAGCAGGTGTCTCATGCAATGCAAAGATCTTGGAGAAACTTTTTCTGATTACCAAACATTTTACTTTAAATATTCACTTTTAAAACTAATAAAAATCAACTAAGTCCATGGTTTAATACTAATATCACTTTGACCACAAAGTGTCCATATCTGATGTATGGTTAGAGTTATTCTGGATTGTGTTTCTGTTTAATATTTAAAAATATAAAATTAAGCATTGATATGATATGATAATTTGCCACAGAAAATTTTACCAGTGAACCCATCAATTTGCCAAAACTGGAGTTAGTATTTTCCATGTTGTTAAAAGGTATTAAATGGGGATAAAAAGGGACATCTGTAAAGAAAAATATTTTAAAAATAAAATTAAAATTAAAAAAGAAAAAATAAATGAAAATGGCACTATTTTAATAATGATAATAAAATTAATAAGACAAACAAAATAGGGATTGAGAAAGGAACTATTAATTCCATAGATTAATCTATTAATTCCATTAAACAGTAATGATGCCTATATGATCATATGGTGATCACTGGATTTTTAGATGTCAAAGAAACATTACCTCATTCTTTTTAATTCCTTCTCACAACAGATTATTTTAGGTACTGAGGGAAGACTCTTCCATCTCTTTATTGCTAAATTGCTCCTCCATATGGAAGGGCTGAATTCCTTTGGTCCTTTGGTGGCTCAGTGTCTTGGTGACACTGCTCAACACTGTGTGTCATCAGGAGGTGCCTTCTTTTTCCTCTCTTCTGAGTGAAGCCCAGTGAGCCCGGCTCAGCCCCAAGGAAGCCAATGTGTGAGTGATAGAATAAGTTCATTTCGCTGACTGAAAGGGGGAAGATTGCCTTTGCCCTGGATCCACGTTGTATTCTCCAAACCAGCCCGGATAATGATAAGGTTATTAAATTTTTTCACCCGCAAATTTGAAGCCCTCACATCCTCTGGAATGCCTGCCAGGCAGACTAGATAATCTCTGCACACCCTCCTTCCCCGTGTGACTTGCTTCTGGCCAGCAGAACATGGCAATGTTGTGGGAATGTGATTTGCATGCTACATTACAAGACTGATTTCCATCTTACTAGCCAGCGCTTTCTAGAGAACAATTTAATATCTATTATTGACTGTGCATCACGATTAATCAGTTGTAGAAAGTACAAGCTCTAAAGGAATCTAAAATCCTCAAGCAATATTCAGGTTTCCAGTTTGGGTCACTGGGTTGTTTTTCATGCCATTTTCAGGGACGGGGGATGCAGAAAGTAGTTCGAATTCGGGAAACCTTTAAGAATTTTGGTTTTACAGTTATTAAGTGTGATGCGGCTGCAGGATTTTCAAGGATGAACATTAAAGCTAGAACATGTATTTGTAAGATAAGTGTATGTTAAAATGGTAAGAGTATGTTGGATGGATCTCTATAAAAGAGTGAAAAAAAAAGAAGCGTGAGAACAAATATGCAAACAGTACTAGAAAAGAGACTCACACAGGTACGTAATATCTTGAGAGAAAAACAAAACAAAACAAGGAAGAGTAGAACCATGGAAGGCAAGAAAGTAGAGCAGCATGGCCCAGCCGTGATAAGAAGACATTACCACACTGCTTTCAAAAACCATTTTATAACTCTTGTTCGAATTTCTGCACTCTATATTCCTATCTTTATTGCTATTTAAGATTTTTGTAGGTACAAAGGTACCTCAATTTATTTGATAGATGATCTCCAATGTACTGGCTCAAGGTACTGAGTTAATGCAATCTGAGCATTAACATCCTTTGAAACAGTATTGCCTTGGCCAGGGCTGCTAGTTTAAAGCAGAATGTCAGTGACTAAACATGTAAGACTGAACATACAATATGCTCAAGGGAGTAGATATGTCTAATAATAAAGGGATTAAATGCATGTATTCAATGTGGCAGCATGAAATATGTTGACTTCCTTTAAATAAAATATTTCACTAAAGAAGATCAAATTTAGATTACACAAAACCAAGGCATTAACTGGAAGTTACTAAATAATGGCATCAGGAGAAATTGAATTCTGGAACCCACAATTTAATGAAAAGTGTAAAGCTACAATGATAAAAGTAAATGAATGGTCACGTAGGGTTTTTATTAAATAGGAGAAACTCGAGCTGGTTATTCAGATATGAAAAATCACAGAGTCTAAACGCAATAAAAAAAATCAACAGAGAAGGAATCCAAAAGATGTAGAAAATACTTCAGGTGACAGAGCCAACAGCACTTCAGAAATTAATGGAAAGAATATTTTCAAGGTCACTGGCAGAGGGCATTGATTTGACAAAGTGAAGGAAGATGAGGAAAGTATAATGAACACTGAAAGAAAAATAAAAAGCACAGTTTGTGATGCTGAACAGAGACAGATTCATTCTTCTAAAACCTAAGGCAAATTCATAAACACTATGTAATTAATTAAATTTATTTCACAAACTAAACATGCATGTAACACATTTTAAGCCACAGACCATATAGAGTACAATAGTATCATACGCAAAATTTAGATAAACAAGTGCTAAGAGGCAGAAAGTTAATGCAAGAACCCATTAAATAAACCATTTTGAGTCTGACTTTTCAGATTTATAGTAGGAGACACATCATAGTCTCCTTTTTTCCAGCGAAGGAAAAAAAGAACTGTGAATGGTCCTAATTACCTGTCAACAGAGAGGAGAGACTGTACAGATAAGAATGAAAATGTGACGTTATTTTCAACCTTATTCTCGCCTTCCGTTGACAAGTAAAGAGGCTGTTGACAATTATTTGATTTCAGTTGAAACTGCTTTGTCACTATTGATTCAAATTAACCAACCCCATGTTTGAAGTCAACATAGTATTATTCATCATGTGCTAAATTTCCTCTAATTTTCATATTAGCCATACGTTCGTATCTGTCTTATCTATAGAAATTTTCTGGAACATTAAACATAATAAATCCTCCAAGCAAATGTGCTGTTATTCCATATTGATTTAGTAGAGAAATGAAAAGAATAGTGCCTAACTCAGAGAAATTGATGTAAGTACTCAATAATTGCTAAACTTCTGCTTTTGGCCAAGAATTAGAAACAGGAACACGTAGTTAGTCAAATAAAAACATGGACAAAATACATAAGGTAGTTTTTTGTTGTTGTTCCTTGAGATATTAAACATTAAGCCACAACAGCCAATCACTCCTGAGAAACAAAACAAATGAGATAGGCTCTCTAATGACACCAGCGCACTGCCAGGAAAGAGTATCTAGGTCATGGTTAAGGTTTGAGAAACCAAAGAGAGTCCCCTAGACTTTTGAATTAGATGGTTGTGCACACAATTAATCCTAAATCATCCCCTCCCTAACTAACAAAAGAAAGGATTATACTATTAAGTTAACAAGAGAAATAATAGGATCATAAAATAGCAAAAACTATATTAATAATCATATTAACTGCAAAAGGTTAGAACATCATAATTAGACAGATTTTCGAAAAACAAACAAAAATCTAGCCATATGTTACCTACAAGGAATACATGTTAATTATAATGAGACAAATAAATTCAAGTAAAAAGTTATCTTTTAATAAAGATACACCATATTAACATTAGTCAAGAGATAGCTGAGTGTCAAGCAAAATCGCTTCAAAAGCAGAGTATTTCCGATATAAAAATGAAAATTCCTTAAAAACAAACACTAGTCAATTAATTAATAATATAATACTCCAAACAACATGTACCTAATAAGAGATCTTAAAAATGTATATGTAAAAACTGATAGAATTTCTAGGAGAATAAATTCAAAATTGTATTAGAAATTTCAACATTTTCTCAATAATTGATAGAAAAAATAAATTTTGTTCTGCACTTCACACTCACTAAAATTGTTCTAATAAAAATAACGGACAATAATCTGTATTGGTGAGAATTTGGAACACTTATATTGCTGCTGGAAATGTAAAGTGGTATAGGAGCCTTGGAAAATTAGTTGACAGGTTTTGAAAAATGTTAAACATAGTGTTACCATATAACCCAGATATTTATTCCTAGGTTTATACCCAAGACAAATGAAAAACCTACCTATACAAAAACTTGTATGTGAATGTTTATAGCAGCATTACTTGTAATAGACAAACATGGAAACAATCCAAATGTCAACCAAGTCCTTAATGTGTAAAAAATGATATACTCATACAATGAGATATTACCCAACAAGAGAAAAAGGGAAAGTACCAATTTATGGTATTTTCTAAAACATGATAAACCTCAAGAGTATTATAAGTGAAAAATGTTAAACAGAAAAGATCATAAGTGACCTAAACCCTCACCAGTACAAAATCCAATAACTCCACTCTAAGTGCCGTTCAGCTTGTTTACATGCTTATGACATTATATTTCTCATCTGTGGATTTCCTGTGAGTTCAGTTCTATATTAAATATTTTGCCTTTTTACACTACGTACTACTATTTAATTAGGGAAAAAACCACCAGGACCAGAAGTGAAAGCGCTTTAAATTTCTCAGCACTAGTTTCCTGCAGGTAGCCCACCTGAAGCCTGCCCTGCCTCCCGCCTGTGCCTCCTAAGCACCAGCCACCCGCCCTTTCCAATAGTGTATTCAGTTCCCATCTTCATGGTTTTGCATATTCTTTTGTGTTTTCTAGGCTGTTGTTTTCCTTCTGGGAATGAGAGCTCAACCTACCTGTAGCATTTGGTTAGACTATTAATATACCAGTCAAAAAATGATTTCATGTAAAAATATGTTTCCACCTGTGAAGGTTTTATCTTGCATCTGCATCCACCGAGTGTGACATTTTTCTCTTCCTCTTCTGCCAGGTGAGGAATAGGTCTTGATTTTTACTGGATACCTTTGTTATTCAAAAAAAGTAAGTGAGCCAGATGGCACTGAAATAAATGTGTGAATCAGGATAAAAAACTCGAGCTTCCCCATGCAGGAGTGAACAACTTCTAATTGGTTCCGATAAGACAACTTGCCCTGTGGTTTTCCATTGTGCTCAACAGGCCTATAAGAGATTGTTTCATGGGCTAAATTTGGGCTGTTTATTGTCTAATCATACTTAGAGTGAAATTTCCAATTTTCCCACCACTGTAAATAATAACAAACTTTCAATAAAATATCTCGTTTCCTGTAGTCTATTTGAGTTGGGTTATAATGTTTACATTACTGGACTAGAGAGTGAACAATATACTGAAGTCTCAAGACATCCTGTGTCTCTTTAATTTCTGGTACTTGGGTCCAATTTTCAACCAATTCCGATACAAGATGGCTAGTTCCACTGAGAATTGTCTCCTTGCCTATCAACCTGTGGAAAGTTTTGAACTTTATTAAGGTCGTGCTATTGGCAATGGTCCTGCGATACAGTTTAACGGGATTCAACTCTATCTCGTTTCCTGGAAGGACAGAATTACCTTCTCAAGTGTGATTTTTGTAGACCTTGGTTTTAAATGGTTCAGAGGCACTTGAACTCTACTTTCTACCTCCATGTGAAGATCATTTTGATCAGCTCAGAGATGCAAATTCAGACTAGTTCAGTGTTGTTTGTCAGAAGCACAGAAATGACTCAAACCTTTTTTTAAAAGAAGTACTCTGCCCCTCCCCCACTCTGTTAACCAATCTTTTGTACCAGTGTTATCCAGAAACATCAGGTCTTCCTAAGGTATCTACTTAATTATTATTTAGGTTCAATTCTTTTTTCAGAGAATTATTTGTAGGTGCCTGGGAGAGAGAGACTGAATATGTTATAAAGCAACTTTTACATGTTTTGGAATGTGGTTCTTTTTGAGGGGTTGATTCTTATTTTAATGTTGGACATAGTATTTTAGTTATTGAGATAACAGTCACCTGCCCTTTGTCATTTAGTGGGGTATATGCTATTACTTGGGAAACAGTTTTAATAAGTACTGGGTTACATCCCAATTCCGCAACTATGAATATTACCCGCTTCTCCCTCTGGTTTCAAAGCAATGTCAGTGATAGGATACACTACAGTAACTTCACACCATTTTCTTAAGGATAGAAAGTTTCATGAGCTATTTGTGAGTCATATATTACAGGATAATATATGAGAATACAAATGGAGTCAGAGTCTGTGAAGCCAGTGTATTACCATGAAAGAACTATGATCAACTCTATAATCCAGTCTCCCACTTAAGAAGACAGCTATTAATTCACATAAGAAAGAAGCTCCTGAATGACCTAGCTTGAGTGTTAGGGAATCATTTTGGCTCTCATTACCATTTCTCATGTTATGGAGACTCAAGTAGGCATGATGATAGGCTTGGAGTAGTTATTACGGTTCTTAGGAAATGTAGTGCCTTTGTGTATGTAATTCACCAAAGAGAATCAAACTATCAAACTTCCTTCTTAGCAGAACTATGAGCACCATAGTTTTAGTAATTCTATGACAGAACCTTGAAATTGTTGAGCAAGAAGTCAAACTTTCTAAATTACATTCACATATTCAGCGGAAAAGATAGACTTAATGCAGCTCTGAGGTTTTGATGTGGATCCGTTTACTCCAGGGGAAGCATAATTTCTAACATCAGAATGTGGGGCATAACTAAATGTAATTTTAATCCTGGGCTCTTAGTTGGTGTGAAAGGAACATGTAAAGATACCACTCCCTAATGCCTATCATCTCTGTAAATATCATGAACTCGTTTCAACTCTGGCTTCTTTAATGTGTTCCATTAATGTGACATCATGTCATGTCAACATATTTACTCTAAAAGGTACCATGAGTATGAACATGCTCACAGATTTCAACTGGCAGCCCTGTTCTGCCTTAGCTACAGTACTTCCCATTTTCTTCATTTCACTTAAAACAATCAAGTCTGGTCAAGTATAAGGTTAGAATTATCTCTCCAAATGTTCTTTTGGATATTACACAAAAGCAATTAGATTGTTCACTCTTTAATGTCTCTAAATTCACCTTGAATATTTTTAAACATTTATATTATTCCAATAATAAATGCTTGGAAAAGTTGTCTGTGGTCATAATAAAGAGGTGTAACATTTTTTTAAAAACAAAGTTGATCCCTTATTTACAGTTTCTGAATGTCCAGGAAAATATGTTTGGAATTTACATAATTTAACACCATGCATGAAAATAAGAGATTGGTACAGGTATGAAATTACTTGATAAATCTTCTTTGTTTTCTTTTAAACTTCTATGTGATTGAAACTATGTAACTTATGTAAGAGGCAGCTTCATAGATTCTTTCAGGATCCTAGATCAGGTATCTGAGAAAGTAGAGTCCTTCAGAGCTGGTTCTGAAATGTAAACATCCATCGTATCAACTGGAGCCAGACAGTTGCTCCCATCATTTTCCCCCCCAGAACTTGAGGTATATTATTTTATGGTTGTCAGCTGACTGCTTTGACTAGGATTGCCACCATTCTCTTTGAACCATCAAGTTGGGAATAAAAATCACTCTAAAAGATTGCAGCCTTCTACTTTTTCGACCTCCTGGCATGGTTGAGGAGTCCAAGGCTAGTGAATATGCCTATTAAATTAAAGAGGACAGTTCATGTTTTATAAAGCTTTATTTACCAATAGTATTCAGTAATGAAAGTTTCAAAAATTAACAGATATGGTTTTTGTTTCTTATAACTTCTGTTTCCTTTATTTTCCATATTGTCAGTGCCACTCATTACCTCAAGAAAAAAGGGGTTAATAAAATTAAGAGAAATCACAACAAAGAAATAATTTTCTAGATTTTGAACTTCAGAATAATTTTTTGAAATGTAAGGTTGTGAGAAAATTTTAGAAGAAAAATGTTATACCTATAAACTCAGCAAAAGCCTTAAAATATTCAATGAAAGAATTTTATAACTTAAAAATATGGATAGAAGAATCCATGAAAGAAAAGCCAATCCCAAGTCTAGCTATGGTATCAAAGAGAAAGCAAATAACTTGGGTCTTAGAGAAAGGGTGCTGGTCCTGGTCCACTGGAGCCTAAATCCTGACAGTAGAAAAAGGCATTTTCAGATAAGCTTGAGAATTTACAAAAAGATGTGTTCCTGGTTTCTGGAATGGACCCTGGAAAGGCAGAAGCATTATTTGTGAAGGCATCTTGAGCCACCTAGAAATGACTGTTGTGTTCAGGTACAAAAGGACTGAGGCAAGTTTATACACACTTTTGTTGTCTCAGGGTGGTTTTAAAAAGATCATCATTTTTTTTCTATGCCCAATGGTGGTTCAGAACAAACAAGAAACCCTGAAAAAAAAATACAAAGTTGAAAAGAAAAAAACATGGTATACACAATGAGAATGAATTGTGTAATTTAAATCACCCAAAAATTTAGAAACATTTCCAAGTGATGCTATCAGGACATCTTGTCTGTGTCCCAGCCCTTCAGTACACTCTCATGGCACTGGAGAGGCATCTGGTGTTTCGGAGGCCCAGAGAGAAAGATGAGGGATGAATTATAAAGATTGACCAAAAATAAACTGAAAAGAAAGTGAGCTCAAGATTTTGTTCCAAATGGGTTTGGATGTAAAGTAGTTTAAATTATAGAAAATATTTGTTCATATATACCAAAAGGTATTTCCATACAAATCATTTATAAAGATAATTTTCACCCATAGCTGCTCATATTTAAAATGTATTTCTACAGCTTTCTTACATATTATCATAATATTTTTCTTCATAAGCCTCTATGAATATGTATTCGTCTAACACACTTCCAGACTTAAACAACTCGAGCACGTTCCCCATTCCCTATAACTATGGCAAGATTATCTGAAAGCTGTAGAACTCCAGGTGAATGTGAGCAACAAAATGAAGCAGGAAATACCTTGGTTCATTGTACCAAAAATAATTTTTAAAAACAAGATTAACTGTTTTTATTAAATGATATCTTTTTAAATTAAATAATAATTGATTGCCCTGGCCAGTTTTGCTCAGTGGTTAGAGCGTGAGCCCTGAGACTGAAGTTTCCCAGTTTTAATTCTGGCAAAGGGCACATGCCTTGGTTGCAGGCTTCACCCCTGGCCTGGCCAAGTGGACTGCAGGGCGCAGCCAATTGATGTGACTTTTTCACATCGATATTCTCTCTTTCTCTTCTTTCTACTCTCTCTGAAAAGCAATGGAAAAAATATCCTTTGGTAAGGATTAAAACAATAATAACAATAATTTATTACATCACATAGTGGTACATATGTGGAAAAAGCCTTTATTTTTGCAGAGTTGGGCGAAAAAAATTTAATAGCTTTTAGTTTCACTGGCTCTTTTAAAGCTATTATTTTTATTGCCATTAATGGAGTTTTTAAAATATGATTCAAGGTCTCAATTTTTATTTTTATTTGTATAAAGTCTTCATGAAAGAAGTTATTGAGTTCAAAGATTGCATAAAAATTAAAATATGCTGGGTTTCTAGGTACATTTAAATTATTTCAGCTTTCTTAGATAACAATCTAATTGTTTTTTCCTGCATTGTATTTTTATTGTGTTTATCTAGTATAAAATTGACCTTACTTTATATATGAAAATAATATATATTTTAAAATCAAGACACACTTACTTGCTGGGCACTATTTAGATTTAAGTAATGAAAAATCATAGTAACTTCACTCAAAAATTCCATGATGTAGTGAGAAAGATAAACACATGAATGAATTTGAGGGAAAAAATACAGTAAGAGCAAAGATAGGTAATGAAAGATTGCACCAGTTATTGTATCCATGTATCTATAAACAGAATCATTTTTAACCTTATTAGTTACTCAGAGCAGAGGTCATAAAACTTACTGTCCTGCTAAATAAATAATGGTATGTAATACATTAAATCTTGTTTCTGGAGTCTACCTAATTTCATCTTAATGTTCAATTTTTTATGTTGAGTAAAAATTTATTTGCACAAACATCCAATTACTAATATTAGTTATCTCTTGGTGGCAGAATTAAGTATAATTTTTTTTACTCAAAAATTTCCTCTGAGCAAAAACCCAATTTTCCTCAGAAATATGTTGACATATAAATAAATGATTCTTTCTTAGTGACCACATTTGCTAGAAATGAATTTATGCCTCAATAAGGGAACTAACGTGTGCATAGCACCCTATAAATTGAAGAATATTAACTGGATTATGGGCAGAGATTTTCATCACAATATTCTTTATAACAATGAAGTGCTGAAAAACAAATTAGGACTTACTACCAGAAGACTAAATAAATAAATAAATAAAATAAATTTATAATGTAAGCCACCTTTTGTTAGTGAGATTGTGTAAATTTGATTTTGTTACTGAAATTTTTTTTTCTTTCAGATTCTCTGTATTTTTTGTAAGAAATGAAAACTTTTTTAGTTGCAAAATTAAATGATCAAAGAGTACAGGTGATTTTTGGTTATTGAAAAGTAATGGACTTTTCTTTCCCTTCCCTGCTCCTCTCCCATTCCCCACCCCCCCATAGTAATTTATTTGATTCACAACTGGCCATACTGTGTTATGTAAAATTATCCATGATGACTATAATAGAAATATTAAAAATGAGAGCAGTAAGATAGTCACATTATAAAATTTTGGGACACAATAATAGAATTAGACTTGAACAAGACAATATAGCGATTTGAAATTAGTTAAGAGATTTGATGTCGGGGTATATGTTTCCTTTCACAAGGTGTCCTCACTAATGATTCACTGAATTATAAAATGTGATTTCTGTTCTTGAAATGGGAAAGTTTTATGTACAAAAGTGTTAATATCTTATTTTCCCTCACCATGTCATTACATCATAGATATAAAAAATAAGGGAAACACCTTTTTTCCTCAGTTTATTTGATGTTTTGTCATTATCAAAATTGGAGGAATTTACTGTTCTCTTAACCCTTATTTCTAAATTATTTTTCCATTCTTTATTGAGAATGCACTTCTTTTTTTTGTGAAACTTTTATTATTATTCACTGTATGCTTAGATTATTTATTTTAAATTGTTCTTTTAAACTGACGTCAAACATTCGATAAGCAAAAAATTACATGATTATTGTTTTTATTAAGTGGCTTTTTTTTTACTTTCTATAGCAAGAGAAAAATAACTAAATCCTATGGTTGTCATTACCATATAATTTTCTAGCCAGAAACAAAAAACGTTATTTTTATATATTTGGGTGCAAAATTTGAATACAATGATTAAGATAGAATGCACCATTAAGCAAATTAACCTGCTCCATTTTCACAATATTTCGGTTATGCTGATAAAATGTTCCGAGTATGTGCCGATGTGTGGCCCATGTCCCCAGCGGCTCATCTGGGTCCCACCACTGAACTTGAAAAGTATTATCTTCGGAATGCTGTGGCCCTCCCAACGAATATAACACGGCGCTGGGCAAAAGTAGGTTTCCAGTTGTGAGTATACTAAACAAAGAGTTTTTGCTTGTATTATTATTTACTAATTTTTGTTATTATTTTCCATATGAATAAATGGAAACCAGTTTTGCCCCACACTGAATAATCCTATTAGTTTTCAGAGAAAAGATGCGGAATTTAGTGTTTTTCTCTTTACACTGCTTGATGTCATACACAATCTCCATTGTGATAGCAGAGGCATTTGAAAATCAAATTTTAAGGAGGCGTTATGCCCACTTTATTAGAGTGTAATTTCTCTGTGAAGCCTCCCTAACCTTGGTAAGTGGCAAGTGCCTCCTTAGTACTGACAAGATCCAGTCTATGCAAAATAGTGTTAATTGCTTGTTCAACTGTTCTCTCAGCAACTATAAAGATTAGTAATCAAAGGAATTTAGATACATTTATAATACATTAACATTGGGACATTTTTCATCTCAGGTCAAGCTATGAAAATGTAAATACAACCTTGTTAACCCTGTGTTCAATAAATATTTAAATATTTACTGAGCACCTGCAATGTGCCAGGCCATTTTTCTGAGCATTGAGGGCTTAACAGTCAATCAGAAAGACACAGTTTCAGCTATTCTGTTGCTTATATAGTCAGAGAGAGAGAGAAGGGAAGGACTGGAGGCATGAATAAGCATTATAAGTTAAGTAAATAGGGTGATATGCAATGATTTACTTGAGATGGGGAGAGAGAGGTGCGGCTTTTAAAATGGTTGTTGAAGTAGCCTAAGAAGGAAACATTTGTGTTAAAACCTGAAGGAAGATCAGGAGGCAGCCGTGTAAATAGGGGAAAATATTTTTCTTGTAATAATACTGTCAATAACAATGTCGATAATAGAACCCACAGCAGCATTTCAAGAACTTTTTTGTATTTCATGCATAATTAAATTGTCCTTACTATTGTTTTTGTATTTAATACATTATTGTGACTGTAGGATGAGGTTCAGAAAACTTGACTTCTGAAGGCCATGCATTGGGTAAAAGACATATTTGGGAAAATAAACATAGATCTAATTGCTGTGAAAGCTCAAATTCCTAATTGCTGGTTCTCAATCCTGAAGAGAAATTAGAATCACCCAGAGAATTAAAAAAAGAAAAACTACCAACACTCTTTTTTCATCCCACACAACGACTTATAAATGGACAACTGAATCCTCAAAAAGGTTTCCAGATAATGGTATCCTATAAAAATTTCCCAAGTAATTATTATACATCCAGGAGATCGAGGTTCAATTCCCAGTCAGGGCACATGCCAGAAGGCAGCCGATCAATGACTCTCTCAACATTGATGTTTCTCTCTCTCTCTCTCTCTCTCCCTTTGTCTCTCTGAAATCAATAAAGATATATTTAAACAAAGAAAAAAGAAAACTAATACAAAATATATATTGATCTTAAATCACATGCATAATCTAGTACAAAGAACTTTAAAATCGACACAGAGCTTATAACTTTATTCATTCTTGAATATTTATTAAGCATGATTTATTTTCAGGGTTCTGGTGGACTCTGGGAATACATGTATAAATAATACATGGTCTTAATTATTTCCTCATTTTAATGGTAACTCTTGCTCATCAGCATGAATCAATGATTCATTTTCAAGTATTATAACTGACAATAATTTTGGTTATATGAATAAAACTTACATTCTCTACCATCAAACACTTTTGGAAATGCAGTCTGTAGGTCAATTACTCCTGTATATGCAATTGCTTAAAGTTAAGGAAGATGAAGTATGTTGCTAATTACCTTGATGATACTGTCTTCCTCATAAAAAATCTGATATAATTTTATGTTTTATCTTATTACAAGAATATCCATAAAAACTGAGTAGTTCTCAGAAATGACTTTGAAGTTTACTGGAAGTGTCCCCCACCTTAAGCATATTAATCCCCATATTAGTACTTTTATTTAAAAGAAACACAAAGCACACGTTGGTGGGGGGATATATTTCCCTTAATCATCCTCCTTTATTCCCCACAGATGCTATTTTTCCGGGTGTTTATATCTAGTTTTAAGTATTATTGATCTTGTCAGACTTCCCTTTTCGGTTTCAAGATACAATATATTTTCTGTGTTTAGTGTTTCCAATTTAGCACCTTCCGGTCTTATGTGATTTACTATTTCAGAAGAAACTACCCTCTCAGCAACATTAATTTTAAAACTGTAAAAAAAAAAAAAAAAATGAATTGGAATTTGATTCAATAAATAATTATACTTTAAGATTAACTTGAGTAATCATAAACTTTACACCGTAAACAATGCCCTATTATTAATCTTACTTCCATTGGGAAGAATTAAGAATAGATGACACTGGTTTTCAATCCTTGGACTACATTAGGCATTGAGTATGAAATGGCCCAACATTTCTCTGACCAAGATCACATTTTAAAACCATATTTTGCATCCTCTGGGGTACATAGAAATATGGCTATGAGAAAAGTAACTTTATTATAAGTGGGAATTCATGAGCCATAAGACCACAAAGGAAAGTTTTAAATATTTAATACTTATTAATTAATCATGATGTAGTATTAGATCAACTAATATCTCCAACTCTTAGTTTTCCCTTCAGTGTATAGGGAATTCTAATTAGTATCTTTTTTTGGAAAGGATGATATGTTAAATTTTTTTCTGTCTCTAGATTTTATCTGGCAATCACATAATTAAAAGATTTATCTACTACAGGTGTATAAATCTTAACTTTAGACATTTATCTCTTAAGTTCCAGATGTTGTACAGAGTATACAGTATATGGCCACTACCTGGCTGTTTACTTTACTGAAGTGAGATTCCCCCAAAAAAGCAAGTGGAATAATAACACATCATGTGAAAATAGTTGAAGGGAATTCTACACACATCTCTCCCCAAGATCATCTAGAATGCTTCTATGTAATTATTATTTTTAAACATGTTGTCTGGTACAGAAATTAATCACATTTTAATTTAGATCATTTTCATTGCAAGTGACAAAAACAAATCTTAAAGTATCATAGAAAAAAGAAGAAAGTTTAAAAGTCAAAACTGTGGAAAGATACTGTATTCATTTGAAAAACAACAGGAAGCAGCCCTTTCTATTTGCTCATCTCTGTTATGCCTTTTGTTTGTTTGTTTGTTTTATCTTCCTCATAATGTCTTCATTTTCATTTCATGCTGATATGGTTTCATTTTTATATTTTGAGTCAAGAGAGAGAAATCTCCCTCTAGCTCTTTCTGCCCAAAACAAATGAAGGAACTTCATCTAACTTGTGTCAGAAGCCAAAAAGTAGAGGATTATGATGGACCACAAGTTATAGGCAAATCACACATTCAGTTTTGCCTGGGATAATTGAGATCTATGACTGTTTAATCATGTAATCATTAATAGCATCCCTTATACTCTCAAAACTATTGGGTTTGAACAATTAAATAGAAGGTAACTCTACCTATGTATTTACCACGTGCTTGGGAAGAGAAAACCCTTGGAAAGGGGTGCTGGGCTGACAACTTCAAATTCACTGGGATAACTTAATGGAACAAGCAATTGTCAAGCATGTACTGTATTCAATGCTTTAAAAATCCCTTTGGACTTTTCTCTCTCAATTGGGAGGAATCCCCTCTATTTCACTTCGCAGTCTTAATTGCCCTCCTCCCTACCCACTTTGCCTCCTGAAAACGTCAGATGCCAAGGGGCCCGGAGCTTCTACTTTGATGATGAGAAGTCCCAGGTCCCACAGGACTTGCTTTTTCTAACAGCGTCTCCATTCTTTAATGCAATTGGGAACGGGAAACGACGGCATTATCTGACATCGTCCTCCTGCAGCTGAATGGGCTAAGGCTTAAGGAAAAAATGAATAAAAGATAAATATTCCCATAAAAAGTATTTGCTTAAATGAACAGGGAGTAAGAAAAGAAACACGTTAGCACCAAGTATCATTTTAAAGGCCTTACAGGGACAGGCTTGCTTAGGAGTTCTGGATACTTGATTGGATCACTGGCTGAAACTCTGCATTCTCCAACTACAAATCTCTTACCCCCACGTATAATCACCCTGCTTTTCCTGCAAGGGCTGTTGCAGTGACAGTTCTAAGTGTCTCTGATTGGCATGAAAGTGCAGCCATGCAATGGAAAAGCTCTTTAGGAGGGTCAGTAACTACAGCTTATTTCACCATCCTGATGGCTGAAAGTGATGCACTGGAAGCCATACAGGGAATGGCTGGCAAATAGATCAGGTTTCTTGTAAGAATGAATCTGCATTGCGGTCACCCAAGGCTAACTTCAAAAGTGTCTAAAGAGCAATTGGATAACAAGGAGTAATTGTAGATGAAAACTGCCGGTAATCATTCTGCCATTGTGAACATGTCAGCAAGTAAAATATACAAGGAGCAAACATACTGCCAGACAGCAAATAGGCACCTTGTAACCCAAGTTGCAGCTCCTAGGAGAATGTTTTTGAGCAGGATATAGGAATACTTTTCAAGGTAGCAAACTAAAAGCCTGTGAGACCTTGTGTAAGTGTGTGTTGAAGGCGGGTCGTCAGGCAAGAGTGATTATTAGTTGCTTACGTTGTGTCTAGGCCTTGTGAACCATTGTCTTAGAAAAAGTGCTGTTGGAACTTTCTTTAACAAATGATATATCATTTGTGGTCGATTGTAGAATGGCTACAGATCCATCCTTTTTGCATCGTCCTTTGCATTGTTACTTTGCAGCTCCTCTGAGCAAGAGGTGGAGTAGCTCACCAACCCCCTAGGGTCTATTTTGTGTAATGAAATACCAGGGTAAGTAACATAAGGGGAGACTTGATGTTTATGCCTTGAGGCTTTCTTTCTTCGGTTGAGCTTGGAAACCTGAGGCCACCATCTAGCTAATATGCTGAGAGGTTAGAGGTGAGCTGGAGAAGAATGAAGCTCCCAAGAGAACAGCTTCTAACCCCAGACACACAAGCGAGGCTGTCCCAGAAAAGATGGGCTCTGGAAAGACCCGAGTGCTGAGTTCAATAATATTTGGTGTTTTAAGCCAGTGGAACTAGAGCTATTTGTTGAATAGCAAACGTTAACTTATACATCATTTCTTACTAATTAATAGTAAACAACATGTATTTTTTCATTAAGGTATGTATTCAAGCTTTTTAACTCAACCTTTATTTGTACAATTGAAATGTAATGTCAAATAATCTTTTACTTACCTTCAGATGATATATATTTTCTCATTGATGGATTAATTCAATATTAAAATTTAATCGAATATTACTTGCATATCCCTTTGAATACTATTAAAAAAGTTTCCTGAACCAGCAGGATTATTTGCAGTACAAATTATTGTCTGAATCCTATAGTACATAATAAACACATTAGAAGTGGGACTTACGTAACAGTTGTCTAGGAGAGTTTATTCCTGTTTTTACATTATCAGGAAATAAGTGATCTTTAAGCAGCCCATAACACAAAGGACTATAGTATTAATGCTATGATTTCTTTCTCAAGTTTTTATGTTATCTTTGTTCTTTTTCTTGGAAATTAAAATACAAGTAAGATTCTCAAGATTCTTATATTAGAGATAAACCAGATAATAAGTTACAATGCTTTATCAGAAGCTTTCTTGAAATACATTTTTAATGCAATATCTTAATGAGCACATGATAAAGTTTTAGGAAAAAAATGGGGGGAAGATTGAGTTGCACCACCCATGATCTCAAGAACTCGATAACAACAAATATGATTTTCAAAGGAGAGTTGAACTTTAAACTATACACATTTTGGATCAGCATGGTAATGTCAATCCTCTATAAACCTTAAGACTTGACTATAACCTAATGTGAAGGAATTAATTCTTTTTTCCCCCAAATCTCCCTCAGAAAAAGGGCTTCTGTTCTGCAGAGAAGGAAAATAGAGCCACAGAGGAAAATATCAAGCGTGTCTACGCAGACATTCAACGGGGCGAGTGCACCTTGCCCCGAGGACAAAGCCTTTCCTGCTCCAGCGGCAGATGTGTTGATAAGGTGGGGACGGATGTGAGAGCCTGCCTCGGCCAAATGTCAGCCAGCGGATAGCCTTCCTCATAGCACTCTGACATCGCTCTGATGATAATCGGACTTGCATGTAGCATTTTCACAGCAAGTGATGCTTCTCTACAAATGGTGTGAGCTTCCAGGCTTTGGGGGAGTATCATTTATCATTTAAATGAAGAAACGTTGTTCTGATGAGAACTGAACTTTTGTTAGAAATCTTCTGTTATTTATATGACAGAATATTAACTTCACAGGTTTATTTTTCATTGTAAATACACATATATTGATATTGATATTGTGACTTTATACTCGCTGCGTCTGACCCCTGAGAGATGAGTAAATGCTGAGTTTGCAGCCGCATCCTATTTCTGACCGTATGATTGCCATTTTGAGCTCTACTGAGTTGCCACAGTCATTTCACACTGGGAGACAAGCATCCTACTCTCAGTAACATCCCCTAGTCTGCTTTTGCCTATTCCCTCCAAATTATTATATAAGTGAATTAAGATAATTCTGGACTTGGCTCTTTAAGAAAGAATTTTACTGTGTATTTCAGAAAGTCTTTAAATATCTAGCTAGGGAACCTCTCTGATTCAAAAGTAAGGTTGAGGAGGTATCTAAAATTTTAAATGCTTCACAGTGGGTTCTAATAGGATAAAGAGTAGTTATTTATTATGTATGGAATAAAGAAAGTAAGAACCATCAAAAGTTTTATCATGAATGTCTCATTTAAAATTTGCAAACTGATACATGGACAGGTAAATCCTCTGAACTCTTATGAGGATGACATGCTAGAAACGAAATACTGACTTCAAGGGAAAGAGAAGTAGCTTCTGTTGATACTGTGGTTTCCTTTAAATGTTACTTTCACAGCATGTTTACCAAGATTCTGTATCTAATGCTCCAAGTGGTTGTATCTCCTGGGAGACATTCTCAGTATAAAAAACATTAAATTTATCAGGATGTTGCATCTTTGTTTGCCTGAGAAGCAGCAGCAGCAAAGCTAGATGTCTACTTAAAATAAGAAATAGCTTTATGGAAACCTTGAGGGAGAGGTGAACTTTGGGTGCGAAGCAATTTTGTTGTTATATCTTTATTTTTACCTTTGTTCTAATTTAAAATGCAGGCTTCTAAAAAATGCAGCTGGAAACGTACCTAAACCTTTAAAATAGCTTTGCTTTATTTTGTTTAAGAATCACAGATTCTGTCTCCTTTTTAAGGTCAACCTTGAAAGGACTATATCCTTAATAAAATTATTTTTACTGTTTAATAATAAAATGAGTTTTATTTTCAGGTATTTAAGATGTATAAATTCCAATATATAAAACCAACAGATACTAATTTAAAGGAATAAATAAGCACTTTTCCTTATTATGCATGCAAGTTTATAACTCAATAAGTACAATGTGGCAAGTGCTGTGTCAGGATGTGCAGAAGTGCATGGTGGGGATTCACAGGGACTCGGGGTATTATTATAACATACAGGATAAAGATCTTTGACTCTGGGGTCATCCAGTGTGGGTCCCATTTCACACCTCTGGCTTATGTGACCTTGAGAATTTACTTCAACACACAACATTCCTTGTCCTTATTTGTAATTTGGAAATAATACAATACATATATTCATAATAATTTGGAATAATTAAATGAGATAATTTACATAAAGCAGTTAGCTTGGAATATGGCATATAGTATATTAGCCTCAACAAAGGCTTATTATTATTATTATTGCTGAAAGATTATATAGAAAACAGAAAAGTGAGGTTATATGTGCAGAGGGGAGTGGAAGAAGTTTTCTGTATACCAAGCTGAGACATTTTTCATTGTGGTGAAGGAAATATAGAATCATTTTTGGATGTATTTATGAGTGGGCTAATCAAATTTGTGAGCTAGAAAGATAATTTTATTAGTTTTAGGTAAAAGACATAATGAACTGTGACCACTAGTGTGTCAACTGTATGAATAAACAGTGGTAATAGGCACAGATCTTTGCCATAAGCCAGAAATTTTGAGAAACCTCACTTAGAAATGAGAGATATAAATTGAAAGAAAGCAATATAGTGTCACTTCCAACACCTTTTTGTTTCAAATGCAGGGAACTCATTTTAATCATGTGTGATCTAGTGGCAGATTTAAGAAGTACCATAATTTTTAGTAGGGAAGAGCATGAAAAACATTTATAAGTACCTTTAATGGCCATAATGTGATTGGTGTTAAAGAGAAAAACATAGGTCCAAAATAGCATCACTTGTGCTAAAGCGCATTGATACCAAACCTAGACTTAATAGCTCACCTAACTGCTGTTTCAACCTTTCCTAGAAATATAATCTTAATCAACCAGCCTGGAATTTCCTGGTCCAGCACCAGTAAAGTAATCCGTCACCTAGGACCTCTCCATCCCCCAGGGAAAGAAGAAGCAATTTGTATAATAAAAACCCTTGGTATTCTTTTCTCAGCAAAAGGTTTCTTGTCTAAAAATAACCCTTTCTTTTTTCCGTTAATAGCTTCTTTGCCTCACCCTTCTTCTTATAAAAACTTACATTTTGTACAGTCCATTAGAGCACCCTTCTAGTTGTTAGAGGGGATGATGCCTGATTAATGAATTGCTTAACAAAGCCAATTAGGTCTTTTTCTTTTCTTTTTTCTTTTTTAGTCATTGAATATTTTTCTTTATTATAGGAAATTATTTTTATTTCTATTCATGAAAAAGTCATAAGTACTACTACTATTACTCAAATCATTCATAGTTGGATGAAATGCTAAATTTTAGAGTTTGTTGAAAATAAAAAAGTAATACTTTTTTTCATTCAAATTTATCAATGCACAGAATGTTATCCACGAGATAAAGAAGAACATGTTATTGGCCTGCATAGAACAAAGGGCAAGCAACTCTTCACTTAACAACACTCCTTTGAGTGCCTCAGTTTGATTGGGCTGTCTTTAAGAAACAGACCTTATATTTTTATTTATTTTAACATTATCATTTTCTAAATTCTCACCTGAGGATATGTTCTGCTTTTTATTGCTTTTTATTTATGTATTTTATTTTTTAATTTATCTTTATTCTTGGAAGTGTTACAGATGTCCCCTTTTTCCCCCATTGGCCCTTTATTGATTTTTAGAGAGAGAGGAAGGGAGAGAGAGAAACAGGAGAAAGAAACATTGATCAGTTGCCTTCCCCAGGTGGCCCGACTTGGGGTCCAACCCGAACCCCAGGTATGTGCCCTGACAGGAAATCGAGCCGGCGCCCCTTTGGTGTATAGGGCAATGCTCCAAACAACGGAGCCAGTAGACCAGGGTCAGGTTTTTATTTTTTCATAGTCAATTAAATTTTAGAATTGTTTTCAGCACTTTGCACATACCTAATTTCTTCATTCCTCCTATATTTAGTTTCCTTCTCTCTTAGAATCACAGGGACAGGAGGGGAGAATAGATGGAGGGCTTGAGTGTTAGTTTACGTGGAATGGGCAGTACTTTCTCTCTGCTCCATACACATCTGAACAGAAACAGGAAAGATGAGAGGGCATGAAATAAAGATATCTAGTGGATAGAATTCTATCGAGAGGGAATAAAATGTGCAAAGGGCCTGGGGCAAGAGTATGACGGGCTTATTTAGGAATATCACAGATGCCAGACCAGCTAGAGCACGTTGTTCAACAGAGAAATAGATGGAGGTAAGAGAAGCGCTGTGCGTGTGTGTGTGCGTGTGTGTGTGTGCGTGTGTGTGTGTGCATGTTTGTATACGTGTGTGGTATGTGTTTGTGGTTGATGATGATGGTGAAGCCTCAGCGGTCAAGGGGAAAAAACTATACATGAAATCCTTAATTAATTGGGAAGCTTTATTACCAAATTTGATACAGAGAAGCACCACACTTTAACATTGTAATCATTTTAGCTCCTGTACTGAGAATAGACTTGAGCAGAGAAAAAACAAGAAGCAAGGAGAAAGTTATGGAAAGAATTCAAACGGTAACTTAGGCCTCAGTTGTGGTGAAGCTTACAGCTTGAGGGATAAAACTTCCATTTACTGATGTGGGGAAATCTGAAAGTGGAATAGGGTCTCTAATAACAGAAGTCAAGTTTCGGACAATTACTGGTAGATGCTGCTGTGAACCAACAAAAACCATTTTGTTGCTCAAAATCATTAGGTTGTTCTCAGTGCAGAGCATAAGCTCTTAATGAGGTAGTGAAGGATGTGAGGCGGCATTCATTACAGCATTCCCTTCGGGGACTGCCTTACGAAGAATGAAGTTCTCAAGTAGGGTTCTGCCACATTTACAAATATTTATTAACAGTTGACACAATGTTTTCCAAGAGTTTCAATACAATTCTTTGTGTGCCTTTTTGTTTTGCTTGTTTTGTTTGTTTGTGGCTTTGGAGCTCTATCCTCACCTTGTATGAAATGTCTATTCGAGACAAAAAAAGTATTTGAGATGCAAAATTCACCAAATTCTCTACTCAAAGTCACATGAATACACTCATCAATTTTCAAGAAACAAATCCAGTGAAAAAACATGGGCTCTATTATTATTTTCAATAATGTTCGAGAACACTTATTCTCTTATCTAGATCTTGAGCACCACTAATTTCATCAGAGAAAAAATATTTCTATGATTGCAGGCACCTCTCACAGACACCGGAGAGGTGCTACTGGGCAGCGTCCTGAGTCAGAGGGAGGAGACGGAAGGCAGACGCTGTCCCCACCTCAATTCTTGTCTTCTCGTATGAAGGAATTTACATGAGAGACCCTGACTGAGTTGTGGTAAAGCGAGTTTATTAAAAAATTAAAGTTTGCACATTTATTAAAGAAGCAAGACAAGCAAATCCATATACACCTGGCTTAGGAAGCGCAGACAGGCCCTCAGCTAATCTGAAGAGTGGGTTGGGTGGGGGTTCGAAGCATTATATACCCTCCTGTCTGTAGGTTTTACAATTCCTCTGCCGAGTATCTCGGCACAGACTAATTCCCAAGGTCCCTTTTTGCTTTGTTGCGGCCTTCCCAGAATTCACGAGAAGCACCTGGCCATTTTATCTTGCCAAGCCTTGGGACTGCTGGCTTCTCTGTTAGGGAGTAAAAAATAAATAAAACTGCCCTTTTCTCCTTTCCCCTTTCCCAAAAATGACTGATTTATTTGCTTAGCGGGTGAGAAAAACTCCCCCTTCTCTCCCCTTTTCTACATTATTTAGTCGGAGAGTCACTTAACCGTTTGCTCTCAAGCATCCTTGGTTAGGGGAAGACAACGGCTTGTGATTTAAAAGCTGGCTGCAAATTGTCCACACTGTTTGGCCTTATTTTGACTTTTTTTGTCTCAATTTCTCTATTCCTCTTGCCCTGGAATTTCCCTAGCTTTTCACTGCCCTGTAACAGTATGATCCGTTATATTTTTTAAAAACCTCATTAGTCTTGATCAGAAATATCAGTAAATCAATAGCTGTGCTGCAGAACAGAATGGGCACAACATAGTAGTCTCATAAAACATTTTCTTAGAATGAGCTGCAAACCAGGAAAGACATGTAAAATATGAAATAAATCTTACCAATAAACTAAGTTCTGAAGTTCTAAGGTACATCTAACATGAGCTGCAGAACAATAGTTTGGAAATGAGGAAAAAATCATACATATCATAGCACAAACATGAAAAATATGTGTAATATTTATTTGAGATTTTAAAGGAGACATAAGCGGATGATTTCTGCATGAATAAGAATAATTTGTGTTTATTTTTTTGTTTTTTTAGAAGACAGTAGATCAACCTCTTCAAACATATAAGAAAAGATTAGTTTGAACCTGGATTTCCTTATACTAGCTATTAAACTTTCACATTCACCAGTAAAATTAATATGATGTTTGGAATTCACTTACTCCACATATTGAATATCCTCTACCTCATCAAATTTCACCTAACAGTTTGCATTAATTGATAATACTTACCTCAATTAATTATTACAATGATTGTTATAAATTTTGACTTTTCTAATTTTATCATTCCTTCAATATTTATCAGTTGGCATTTCCCACGTGTGAATGTATGTATCAGTGTATGTAGTGCCATTGTGAAATCAGAGTCTAATTTTATTCAATGTATTTATATGTCATTATTGTCATTATTGATATTAATGATCTAAATTTTTTTAAATTGGCCAGTGAAATTCTCCTCTACTTGCCTTCTGACTCTCTTTTTTTATTATTATTATTATCTCAAGATTATTAGTTAATTTTCTTATTTTTCAGACATAAGAAGAGGTTTTAGGCTCATCTGAAGCATCCCCTGACCCAGCCCCTAGAATCAACCATTACTCCAAGGAGCTCCACTTTAGTTTAGTGAGGTATACAGAAACCAAGGTGTGTAGTTTTAGCATCCACTGCTACAGAAATACCTTAAAATATGTGTTTGTACATATATACATATGTGTGTATGTGCCTATTAAGAATGGTGAGTTTCTCTTGATGCCTCTAACTTTTAGTTCAATAGTGCAGGATTCTCTCTTGCCTTCCCGATCTGCCTCTCTCTTCTCACACTGTTGGAACCCTGTCTCTGAAAATATCAGACATTTATTTATTTGCTGTTTCTACTGTACTCAGAAAGTTGCTGCATTGGTGAACCAATACAACTAGAAACAACAAACCTAATACTAAGTGGATTTGTATCTCTTTTTTCTCCTGAGCCGTTATTTTATTCACTTAACAAGCAGGTTCACTTTATGCTCTTTCTTTTCAGACTATAAATGTTATGACTGATAATTTTAATTCAAAATAAAACATTAGTATGATCATATGACTTGAAACATATGACTTGAAATAATACCCTTATACACATATGCATATATCTCACTGTTTTAAAACCTATTTCTAATCTAGATGTAATTAATAGTCAAATATGACAAAACTTTTAATACAACTTTCTAAGATGAATTTTCATAGTTCTCTGGAATGAACAAATTAAACAAATTATAGATGCTTAATTTTTAAATTTGTTACTCTTTGATCTTACCACATATTTCAGGGGGAAAAAAGTTTTTACATGTATCAAACTGATTTTTTGCAATATTTTGATGTGTAAATGAAGATAAAGTGCTTCCTTGTAGCTGAATAAGAACAGATGCATGCGATGAATGTAACAAAAGCAGAAACCAGATGGTATACTTCATCTGTAACATCTTAATTCATCTTTTTTTATGTAATGCAATTAGGGTAGCACACATACTATATTTATAGGGTTTTCTTTGAATGTTTCTCTCTAGAGAAACAAAATAGCTTTTAAATGTACTCCATATATATAAATATATACAATGTCTTGTTGCTATTGTTATCAGGATAGGCAAACTTCTTCAATTAAAAACACACACACATTACATTTTTTAAATTTAGATGAAGTGATATAGTTACCAATCTTCAACTAATCAATGCAAGTGTTAAATAAAGTTTCATGGAAAAATATTTTTCCAATGCAAGCAGAAAAGGAGAGATTTATCTCCTTCTCATTCCAAAAAGAACATAGTAAATCCCTTTGCTTTTTTATTATCTACCTTCAAACACATATTTAATTTTTTTTAAATATCTTTTTATTGATTTTGAAGACAATGGAAGGGAGGAGTGAGAGAAAAACATCAATCAGCTGCCTCCCATATGCACCCCAACCAGGAATCAAACCTGCAACCTGGGTATGTGCCCTGATCTGGAGTCAAACTGGGTAAGTTTTGGTGCCAGAGACAGTGCTCAATCAACTGAGCCACACCAGCCAGGGCTCACCCACATGTTTTCAAAGTATTGATTTTACCACTTATTCCATGTCAGAACACTTTGTTACATATATTTAAATAGCAAATTTCAATGCAGGATAAGTTTGGCTTTGAATCTGAAGAAAAAAATAAAGAATTAAAGCAATTCTGTAAAAAACACATAAATCTAAAATCCTCTCAGGCTATTGAAGATCAAGAAGGATTTAGGCTTGGATCATCCAGATTGATGAAATTGACTAAATAATTCCTTAATTCTTGATTTGATGATTATTGTGTGATTACAGACTTAAATTAAATCAGTGTTCATGACAAGGCTGGATAATTTGGGTTTGCCAAATCCTCTTTTCCTCCATAGACATTTTGTCAGTTTCTTCAAGTTGATTTTCCACATTTCTTGTTTTAAAGTATAAACATATGGATCACTTTGTAATACAGATAACATTTTCCTTCACAATATAAAGTACATGTAGCCATGAGAAAACCTAAATTACTTTCAACTTTTCATTGAGTTCATTGTCACATATAACCTATGTGTGACATTTAAGTCACAAAGTAAAATTCATAAAATTAAGCTGTCTGTATTTAAGGTTAAAGAGTATTGGTACTTTCAGTGGTATCATGATTATAGAATCTCACTAAGGTAAATATTGTAAAAACATGCTCTTTGAAGCCCCCTATGTGTCTCTTTATAGATCTACATAAGAAGTATTCATGCCCTCATGTTGCTCAGTGGTTAGAGAGTTGCTCAGTGGTTAGAGAGTTGGCCTGCACATCTAAGAGTTGCTGGTTCGATTTCCAGTCAAGGGCATGTACCTGGGTTGCAGGTTCTATCCACTCCCCTCCCCCCGCGTCAGGATTTGTGCTGGAGGCAACCAATCCAAGTGTCTCTCTCACATCGATAATTTTTTCCCTCTCCCCTCTCTCTCTTTCTTCCACTCTCTCTAAAAATCAATGAAAAAAGTATATTTGAATGAGGATTAATATATATATACATATGTTTGTATATATACATATATAATTCTTCCACTCTCTCTAAAAATCAATGAAAAAAGTATATTTGAGTGAGGATTAATATATATATATGTGTGTTTGTATATATACATATACAATTCAGTCTTCTTATTATAAGTAGATTAAAATGTATACTTTATATATGTAGACGGATGTATACGAAAATATTTAGTACAAAGTATATTTTTCTGAAAATATTATACATTGGATTATTAAAGGAAAAATTGAGTAGTAAAAGATGTTTTTATTTTTACGTAGAGAGACATACAAAATGATTCCAATTATAAAATAATATCTTGGGAAATTTTTATGTAGTTAGATTTAATGCTTGGGAAACATATTTAGTTTTTTGGTCATTTTAATTAAAGTTTATCATAAGAATTTAAATTATGATATGTGCTGAGGCAGAAACTGTTGGGCTAGATTAAAAAGCAATCTAACTAATAATTAAATTATCTGCATCATATTATCTATTTCAATAAGAGTATTTCTTTAAATGTTCACTGAATAATGTTAATAGCTCTCCCACTACAGTGACACTTGCAATTACAGATATGGTATGGAAACATATTTGTACTCTAGTAAGGTCATTAACCAGAAAATAATGTGCTAATATCCTTTTGCTTAAGAATATGGGGTGTCATTAATTTGGTATTAATTTTAAGATATAAAAGTGATTAATTAGTTATGACAACCTGGTATATAAAACATAATTATAAAGATATCCAGCAAACCAGTCTTTATCATGTTTGTATAATGCTTTCCTAAATTTAAATATACAGTAAGCAAAAGTCAGTTTACAGTTGTGAGTATGCAAAACACAGAGTTTATTCTTGTATTATTATTTATTCATTACTGTATTATTTTCTATACAAAAAAACTGTAAAGTTACTTTGCCCCACTCTGTATAATGGTTTTTGGAACATAATTAAGATAACACAGGGAAAATAACACACGCACAGACACACACACAGTATTATTTTTGGATAAAGAATTCTCAGTTTTAAAATGACAGAATATAGTTGTTTATGAGACATTTTTTAAGATAAAATGTTACGCCTGGTATGCTGTCTGCACTCATGGCAGAGTTGGAGATCAAGCAACACAAAATAAATTTCTCTGAGATATAAAATGTCTATGTTTGAATAAATTATTTAATCATACAAATTCAAATCAAATTACATTTTGTTCTGAGAACTAACTAGTACAAGGGATTATGCTGGTGCTCTGATATACATTATCTAATTAAATGGGGGAATTCAGTCAGGATCGGGAATTCAAACAAGCATAACAGTTGGAAAGAAAATAATGATATTCCTTTACTCATCAAATATTTATTGGGTCCCACTTGGTGCAGGGCACCAAGCTCAGTACTATGTACATTATAGTGAGATTCAGAGATAATTAAAACTGAAACTGTCACTGGGAAAGAACTTTATAGGTGACTAAAATGAGGAACATGTGAAGCACTTTGGGAAAACAGAGGAGATAACCATAATTAAGGACTGGAAAGGATGAAGTGAAGTCAGAGGGGAAGCAGGCAGGAAAGCCTGTGTTAAGGAGAGAACATTTTTCTACTTGAGAATAGGAGGTATTGGTATATTTAAGTGAAGATGAAGGAAAAAATGGAGATACATACAAAACAAAATATATAAAAGTTAAGATACAGAGGTAAAAAACATAAAATTTATAAAAACAAAGAATGTAAATTTCATATTTTGTATTATTATTGATTAAAGATTGTTTTAAAAGTTTAGGGTTTTGTGGGCACATGGCCCATGCAGTATCACAAGACCCAAGCTTAGAAGAGCCCAGTGGTTGGTTTAATGCCCCAATGTCGCTCTTGAAATTCTTCATAAATACATATTTTTAAATTTATTTTTATTGTGGAAAGTATCACAGGTGTCCCATTTTTTCCCCCATTAACCCCCTCCACCTCATTCCCACCCCCTCCCCAGGCCTTCACCCCATTATTTTATGTGTCCATGGGTTATGCATATATGCATATGACTTCTTTGGTTAATCTCTTCCCACCCTCCACCTTCTTCCCCTCTTCTGTCATAGATACAACCATCTATTGCATGCTTCAGTGTCTCTGGATCTATTTTGTTTGTCAGATTATTTTGTTCATTAACTTCTTCTTAAAGAAGACCCTTCAACATTTCCTGTAATACTGATTTGGTGGTGATGAACTCTCAGCTTTTTCTTCTCTGTGAAGCTCTTTATCTGACCTTCAGTTCTAAATGATAGCTTTGCTGGGTAGAGTAATCTTGGTTGTAGCTCTTGCTTTTCATCACTTTGAATATTTCTTGCCACTCCCTTCTGGCCTGCAAAGTTTCTGTTGAGAAATCGTATGGGTGCTCCCTTGTAGGTAACTAATTGCTTTTCTCTTGCTGCTTTTAAGATTCTCTCTTTGTCTCTAACCTTTGGCATTTTAATTATGATGTGTTTTGCTGTGGACCTCTTTGGGTTCCTCTTGTTTGGGACCCTCTGTGCTTCCTGGCCTTGTAAGTCTATTTCTTTCCCCAGGTAGGGGAAGTTTTCTGTAATTATTTTTTCAAATAGGTTTTCAATTTCTTGCTCTCTGTCTTCTCTTTCTGGCACCTGCATAATGTGAACATTGGACCTCTTGAAATTGTTCCAGAGACTCCTTACACTATCTTCATATTTCTGGATTCTTTTTTCTTTTTGCTCTTCTGGTTCGGTATTTTTTGTTTTTTCATGTTCCAAATTGCTGATTTGATTCTCAGCATCCTCTACTCTACTGTTGATTCCCTGTAAATTATTCTTCATTTCAGTTTGTGTAGACTTCATTTCAAATTTGTGATTTATTATGTCATTGATGATCTCGCTAATTTCCTTAATAGTCTTACTAAGATTCTTGAGCATTCTTATAACCATTATTCTGAACTCTGTATCTGTTAGCTTGCTTGGATCTATTTCATTTGTTTCCTTTTCTAGAGATTTCTTCTGTTCTTTCCTTTGTGACATCTTTCTTTGCCTCCACATTTGGACTGCTTCCTGGTGTTTGTTTCTATGTATTAGGTAGAGCTGCTATGTCTCCTGGAATTTGTAGAGTGTCTTTGTGTAGTAGGTGTCCTGTAGGGTCCAGTGGTTCAGCCTCCCCAGTCACCTGAGCTGGGCCTTCTAGGTGCTCCCCTGTGTGGGCTGTATGCACTGTCCTGTTGTAGTTGAGCCTTGGTTGCTGTCGGCATCACTGGGAGGAATTGACCCCCAGGCCAATTGGCTGTGAGGACCAGCTGCAGCTACAGCCGAAGAGTTGGTGTCCTGGAGACACCCTTATGGAACTGGATTCACTTTAGTGGAGCTTTGGTGTTCACTGAGTGTGCCCCTTGAGTGTGTCACTCATGGATGTGATAGGGTTGTAATCCAGTGTGGTCAAAACTGACCACCAGTTGCACTGTCTCTGGGGCCTCCTGAGAGGTGCAAAGTCAGCCTGTGCCAGTGCCTTGCCCAGGGCCACCCAGCATGAGCTACATACACAGCAAACTAGATGACTGCTACTTGTGCTGGGCTTGGCATTGTCCAGGAGAGGCCAAGCTATCAGCCAATGCAGGCTGCCGCTAGTGCCAAGCCTGGGGCACTTATCAAGCTGTGTGGGGCATGCTGCTGCTTGTTGGAAAGATTTTAGGAAAGTCCTAAGCATGAGGCTTGAGAGGCCACTTGCATAGAAAAGCCACTGGAAATGGCTTGGATGAGCTTACAAGTAGGGAGTGGTGGGGTCTGCAGGAATCACCAGGGTGGGGCCAAAGGTGAGTCAGGTTGATGGAGATTCAGAGAAGGCTCCTGCCTGCTGGCTCTGTGGGGAGAGGACTCATCAAAGGAGCAATGGCCTCTGCCAGCTCTTCTGTCTGGGAGGAAGCTGCCACTCCAGCTCTCACCCTAATTCCAGACAAGTTAGTTCCTCCCGGAATGTCCCAGGTTCCTTTCAAGCTTCTGCCCAGCACCAGGGCTCAGAGGGAGCGCTTCTGAATAAGTTCATGTGCCAGCCCTTTAAGAGGAAAGCTTGGGACTTCCACAGCCTCTGCTCTGTCAGCCACAATCCCTGCTGGTTTTCACAGCCTGAAGTTGTGGGGACTTCTCTTCCCGGCCCTGGAACTCTAGGCTGGGGGGCCTGATGTGGAACTGGGACCCTTTGATCCTCTGGGAAACCTCCACCGCTGAGATATCCCTCCCAGTTTTACCCCGCGACACCGGGTGTGGGACCATAGCCATGTCTTCACGATTCAGTCCAGATTCTGCCCATGTCTCCACCCCTCCTACTGGTTTGATGCTTCTTCAGTTACCTAGTTGTAGGGCTTTTGTTCAGCTAGATTTCAGGAGGTTCTGAGTGATGGTTGTTCTGTATTTCAGCTCTAATTTTTATGTAGTTGAGGGAGGCAGGGGGCACCATTGTTACCTACGCCACCATCTTGTTCTCCTTCATATTTTTTTGAACAAGGGATCCTGCTATTTCATTTTGCATTAGGCACAAATTGTGTAACTATTCCTCACAGGACATCTAAGTTTTGGAGGGCAGCACACAACTTTGAGCAGCCCCAACTTCACTCAGGCTGTGAGCACAGTCACATTCCTGCTGAGTAGAGATTCATAGGAATATCAGTCTGAATCATGGCAGTGAAAGTCAGGCCACAGCTGATTGATTTTTTTAAAACTGTTTAGAATTCTGAGGTTTCTCTTCTCCATTGAATGAGAAGCTAATGGGATGTTAGAACCAAAACTAATGCAGTTGTCTGAGGTCATGATGAAAAAAGCCTGTCTGAGACGGATGCAGGCACAAAATGGAGAGGAGAGCTGAGTGGGGCCTTTCACTGGTTCCTGGTGCAGTCTTTGAGGTCCTCCAAGGGGCTGTGCTCGGAGCCTGCCAAATTTCTGTACACTTTAAATTGAGACAATGCATTTCCCTTTATCTTCAGCCAAGTTTGATTGCATTTCTCTGACTCTTGCAATGGAAAGCATCCTTATAAAAATGCATTCAACAGAAATATGATAGACCAAAGTTCCTTTTTCATTTTAATTTTTTACGAAAAGTTTTACCTGAACATTAGAATCAAGGCCACTCAAATTAAAACAAAGTATCCCAGTGATTAAAATACAATACAAAAAAGAACTGCTGTGGTTGAAGTAGGCTAGTGGTCCCACTACCCACTCCATACTGTATCTCCTCCATCAGTGGTCTCAAGAGTATACCTTGGCTGTGTTAGGCAACCACAGAGCACAGCTATGAAAATACCCATTCACCCATGATGTTTGTGTCACATAAGTTAAATGAAATTTTATAAGATAAAAGGAATCTATTCAAATTTTCTCTCTACCTTTCTCTATATTTTATAATATTGTTTATTTCCTATTCTGACAGCTTTGAAGATTCTGTTTTTTAATTGTTTAATCGTCTGTGTGCTTCCTGCCTGACAGAATGTATTTATTATATCTCTGCTAGATTGACAGTGATTTATTAAGTGACAATCAATCTAGAAGTATAGCACTTCAGTTTGGGCAACTATTTAATAATTGTCTTTACTAGACTAAACATAATTGATTTATTGATTAACGTCATAAAAATATTTTTTAAAAATGTTTTACTACAATGGAAGGGTAACATCCATCACTTTTTAAATAGAAGATGTCAGTCATTCTTGAAAGTCATTATTTTTTAATTTCCATGTCATGCCTGTATTTATTTTATTTGCCTTTTTACTGATATGACCATTGTGGTTTAACAAAAATTGCATGTAAAAAATTTTAACTAGGCTTTAAAACTGGAAGCAAAACTACTGTGACTTAAAATTCACGTCTTCAAATTTATTGCCATATTTTCTCATATCTTAAAATGCCATTGATTGTAAGATGCAGTATTATTTTATTAAACACTAAGAAAAAAAAATGCTGCTGAGTAAAACTGGGTCATCTCTGCATCTTTTTCCTCTCCATAAAAACCTTAGAATCATATTGTCAATGTCCATTAAATAACTTGGTGGTATTTTGATTAAGACTGCACAGAAAAACATAATTCTTTATATTAATGTAAAAAAATGTATTAGTCTTTTCTTTACGGTTTTACTTTTGTGTTCTATTTAAGAAATACTTCCCTATCCTAATGGCATAAAAACATTCCTTTAAATAAAAGTATTTTAATGTTATCTTTATATTTAAATAATTATCTTTTATTATTTTGTGTTTACATGTACATGATGTGAGGTGGGGGTTGACTTCATTTCTTTCCTTATTTGAATAAATCAATCACCCAATAGACAGTTGTTGATTAAATTATTCTCCGGTAGTATCCCACTCACCACTCATAAAACCAAGTCTTTTAAAAAAATATGTTTTTATTGATTTCAGAGAGAGGAAAGGAGAGGGAGAGAGGCAGAAACATCAATAATGAGACAGAGTAATTGATCTCCCGCCTCCTGCACGCCCCCTACTGGGGACTGAGCCTGCAACCCCTACTGGGAATCGAACCATGACCTCTTGGTACATAGGTTGATGCTCAACCACTAAGCCACCCCAGCAGGGCAAAAATCAAGTCTTTATTATATTTATGGAGCTGCTATTTGCTTTATATTCTATTCCATTGTATCAATTATTATTTTCTATACCAAAATGTGTTTTAGCCCAGTTGGGCGTGGCTCAGTGGTTAAGCGTCGACCTAGGATCCAGGTGATCAGGGTTCGATTCCCGGTCAGGGCACATGCCCGGGTTGTGGGCTCGATCCCCAGTCTGGGGGGAACCAATCAATGACTCTCTCATCATTGATGTTTCTATCTCTCTCTCCCTCTCCCTTCCTCTCTCTGAAATCAATAAAGATATATATTTTTTAAAAAACATTTTATTCTAGATTTACAGTTAATCTTGTTATTAGTAGCGATAGTTTCTTCATATTAGTTCATTTTAGAAACATATTTTGGCAGTTCTTGGCTCTTTGTACTTTCCTTTATATATCAAGTTCATGATCAGCAATTTTGGACTTCTGATTTACATTTTTTTTAGTTAGTACAGCAATCTGGAGAGAATGGATATATTTTTAAGGTATTGAGTTTTATTATTCATTAATATTATATCCACATTGATTTAATGTATTTTAATAAAATTTACATTTCTTGTCAAAAGTAACTTATTTGTAAAACTCATTCCTACATATCTTGAATGTTTTTTGCGTGTGGGTATTGTAAAGTGTAAATATTTGAAAAAAATTTTCATGAGTAATTGTTTAAATGAGGTATTTTATTTCTACTGTGTAGAAATGCAATGGATTTATGTGTGATCTTATAGCCACCAATCATACAAAACACTTTTATTAATGTTAATAACTTACAAATTATTTTTCTCTTCTGGATGACCTTATTTTACAAGGAAAAGCATGCAAGAATTCTATTTTCAATATTTTACAGCTAATCATAAAGGAAGCTTCAAGTTCCAGTTCTAAATAGCTAGTGGAGAAATAGATCTTAGCCATTTCTGTGGTTCACATACTCTCCCTCTGGTTGCACGAAGTCTAGGAAGCTTATATGTTTTTCAGAAAGAGAAGAGTCTTAAGTTCCTAGTCCAATATAAACACCACCTTTATTGTCCCAGCCCATATGAATCCTTGGAATCTGTTTATGGGACAGGGTGGTTTGCAAGCTGCCAAGCCTCAAAAGTTCTAGCACTAGAACCCAGCCTTCCCCGCTATACCACATAGTCTTTCCCTGAGGACAACTGTTTGTTTCTCAAGATGCTTCAGGAAACCATGTGAGTGCTTTCAACATTTTCAGACACTTTTCCTTTCTGTTGGAATCCACATTTTCTCTTCTTTGCTGTCCTCAGGCCCTATATTTTCTTTTTTCTTTCTTTTTTTACAAAATATGAATCCATCGACTTCAGAGAGAGGAAAGGAGAGGGAAAGAGAGATAGAAATCTCAATGATGAGAGAGTCATTGATTGGCTGCCTCCTGCAGGCCCCCCACCAGGTCGAGCCCACAACTTGGGCGTGCACCCCCACTGGAACCGAACTTCGACCCTCCTGGACCATAGGTTGACTCTCAGCCGCTGAGCCACTCCAGCTGGGCAGGCCCTATACTTTCTACTCTACACTCTGTCCCCATCACTGCATGTCATCCTAGCACAATCACTTTAATAAATTTAGGCCTTATGGAAGAACTTTTAAAACTGCTTATCTCAAGTAACTTCTGTGGTGTTGGTTTTTTTGTTTTGTTTTGTTTTATTTACCTAGGGAGAGGGGTGTAGTGGGGAAGGAGGGACTTGAAAGAAGACTTATTTCTTGTAAATCACATGGTTTTTGTAGAACATAAATTTGTATCTTAAACTGTATTAACCCATTTGTAATGGAGATTTTTTTGGTGAAGGTTCAAGTGGATTGAGATATGAATCACCAATATCTCCCCATTGCCCAGATCGGTATTCAAGTTCCCACATACATATACATCTGCTGAATGAATTTCCTATTATTGCTATAACAAATTACCATATTAATTTAAAATGTATTACATTATATTTCTAAAGGTGAAAAGACCAAAATCAGTCACACTGGGTTAAAATCAAATTGTTAGTGGAGCTAGCTCCTTCTGCAACAGTTTTTAGAAGCTTTCTGTATTCCCTGGCTCATGGCTCCTTCCTTGCTTCACACCAACCTTTGCTTCTGTTGTCATATCTCTTACTACACCTCTGATTTCCTGTCCAGCTCTTATAAGGATGCTTGTGACTACATCAGGGCTACCCAGATAATCCAAAATAATATACCATTTTAAGATCTTTAACATAATCCCATCTCCAAATTCCCTTTTATCCTATAACTTATCTTTCACCAGTGCTGGGGGTTAGAACATAGATATTTTTGGAGGGTCGTTATTTGACTTACCACAACTGACTATTAAATATAACTATTTGCACAACCCATTGGAATTAGAAAAAGTTTAATGTTTAATTTTAATATTCTTATGGATTCTCTTCGCATATATCTCAGCTGATGGAAGCAATTTGCTCAACTATCTGCCTATTAATCATCCTATATTCTTCTGTTTTCCCTAAGTCCAATAATTTTCTAAATCAGTTGTTGTTTTTAGTTAAATATTTGTGGAATTCACCCCTTATTTTATTTTATTTATTTATTTTAATCCTCACCTGAGGATATTTTTTCCATTGATTTTTTTTTTTAGAGAGAGTAGAAGGGAGGGAGGAAGGGGAGAGGGAGAGAAAGAAACATTGACTGATTACCTCCCTGACTGGGGCAGAGCACTGAACCTGCAACTCAGGTACATGCCCTTGACCGGGAATCAAACCCACTACCTAGTTGGGTCCAAGGGCCAATGCTCTAACCATTGAGCAATGCAGCCAGGGCCACCCCTTATTTTAATTCTCATTGAGTTTTACTTTTCATTTTTGTTTCATCTCTTAATACTTTACCATAACTTTTTTTTTGCCATCAGATTTACCTTCCTCAATTATTTAAGGCTACAGCCATCAGAGAGTTTTCTAAATCATAACCTGATCACATCACTTCTCTTCGGAACAGAAAATCTTAAGATATAAAATTGAATTATGTGAAAGCTTCTTGTTGTTTACAGGATAAAAGCTAAATTCCTGTAATTGGCTGGCAAGGCTTTGCTTAGACTGCATAGGCTGTAATAATACTGACTACAGTGATGGTGTGATTAAACTTCAGGGTCCCCACTGGACTAACTGCTCCACAGCTTTTGTTGCTGACTATTAAATTTCCAGGGACTGTTACAGCATATGACAAATATATGCTCAGTTTGCTGGCTAAAATGTTGAAGGGCATTTGTATTTTGGGATTTCTCTTTTAAGTTTTTAAACACACACATCCAAAAATCATCTTGTACTGAACTGATCGCTGTTTCTCAACAAATTTCCCATTGCTTTTCCTGTTCTTAGGTTTCTTTTCTGCCTTTACTAGAGTTTTCTAGTAATTTCAGCCTGAAGTGTCAATTCTATTTAAAAATAAAATTAAAAATGAGTATTTTTTTAAAATGTGCATCTATTGTTTTCAAACAATTCTGTTCCATCTGCCGTCAATGTCCTATCTTGCTGTATGAATGAACAATTATATTTAAATCTACAAATATTAAATTTAGCAGACATGGCTTATGGGCTTCAATAGTTTAGAGACAGTAAGTGTAGGACTTTGATACTTGCATTAAATTTACATTGTTACCATAAAAAAATGACCACAAACTTAGTGGCTTCAAATATCAAGTACATTATGTCATACTTCTGTAAGTGGGATGCACAGGTTGGCAAACTGGTCTCTCTGCTCTGGATTTCAAAGCCAGAATCAAGGTGTCAACTGGCCTGTGCTTCTTTCAGAAAACACTAGAGATAATCTGTTTCTAAATTCATTCAGGTTGTTGACTAGATTGTTGCTGACCTTTCAGTTATAGGGCCGATGTTTCCATTGTCAGCTGAGGCTTGCTACGCAAGACCGGCTGCTTTTCTTCTCATGCTTTCTATGTGTCCCCCCTTCACCCCTGTGGCTTCCCCTTCTGAATGATCTCCAGACTTCTTCAGTGGTCCAACTTCAAACTGACTCTCCTGCCTTGCTGTTCTGCTTTTTAAAGGCACTTCTGATTAGGTCCACCCAGATTATTTGAAATAATCTCCCTATTTTATTGTCAGCTGACTTTTAACAATTCTATCTGTGCAGCCAGCTCCCAACAGTACTTAGGTTAGTGTCTGATGGAGTGACAAAGGCAAAGCAATCTTGTAAAGCTGGGAATATCTTTAGACTTCTGCTTGCATTGTGCTGAAGAGGGAGAAAGAAATCCTACTCTATTATAAAATAATCTCAAGAAATGTCTTAAGCTTTCAGGATACTGTCTGTAAAAGTGAGGGAGGGACTAGAAGCTATGGAAAGGAACAGGCTGTGTTATGTCTTGGGGACTTTTAAAATTTCCTTCCATACTTTTTATATTTTAGGCTAGTTTATTTTGTTTTCTCTCTTTTATCTCTTTTTGGGAATTAATAGTAAACTGGTTTCAACTAAAGTTGTCTATGTGTTATCTTTACAAACCAACAAAAATGGAAAAGCTGAAGGCAGCATCCGAGTCTGCTGAAGGCTTGATCAAAACAGGAGGCCAGGTGGGAGCATTACGAGTTGTGGGCTAGGGAGAGAGAAGACAGCCGCTTGTGTGCCTGAGGCCTGCAGGAGCAAAGTGAGAGCTTGACTGGCGGACCAGCCACGAAAAAATGTTCAAGATTAGGAGTAATATTTTCTTTAAAAGATTTAATTGCTTCCAACCAGAAATTTAAAGTTGTGATATTGGTTCTTTAATATTTTTGATATTCTGATTCATTCACATAAAAATTCACTCTATAGATTATCCAAAGAAATATGTAATCTGCTTGATTTTTATAAAGATAAATGGATTTAGATAGCAAAATGGAGTGTAACATAATTTTTAAAGTATTATCTGATATTTGGTGTTTATATGTGAAAAGAATTCAAAAGCTTAATAATTTATGTTTATATTTTTTTGAAATTTCTAAATTTTCATTAGTATTTATTATAAAAAACATTAAAAGAAAATTATTTTAAATAATTAACTAATAAGAAGTTTCCCTTTTTTGCACTATTTTACCTTTTCCTACTTCATTTTGTGCTTTAGCCTCTCATTCAATGAAAAGTCTATCTGGAGGCCCTAAAATTTACCACATGCTGCAATATAAAAATGAATGAGGCAGTCCTAGGCTTTGAAAAGATCAGTCCATTGTGAAAAGGCAGGCATAAAAAATCAATTCACTGAGTATAGAAAATGCTACAAACGGGGAAGTTTCTAAAAGTCAGCATGAAAAGATAAGGAGTGTTTCAGAGTGTGAAGTGACTGCCCAGCGGTTGCACTGGCTTGCGGAGAAGGTTTATATTACAGATCACCCCTTGAAGGGAAATTTATATGTTTTTGAGGTTGAATTTTGGCACATTCTATTTGGAGAGATTCATTCTCATTAGATACTTCATTCCTGCAATAATAAGGTTGGTTTGCAGCAGCAGAGGAAGGGCAGACTCCTTGATGTAGGCTGTTTGTCCAACTTGTCAGACCATCAATTGTTCAAGGGTATATTTTCTTGGTGTTTATTCTATTTTTCTGCTCCTGATAAGAGTAGCCAAAAAAAAGCTTAGATTACTACCCTACCCGCTCATCTCTATTAAACTGAATCTACACTCTTCTTAACAAGTAATATAAATAAAAGCATTGTGGCGGTTGTGCAAAAAACAGACTCACATAAGAGATGTAATCTTCACTCCCTGTTATAACACATCAACATGCACAGTCCCGATTAAAATAAGAATATCATGCAAACAATTTCTCTGGTCCTCCTGCCCCTTTTTAATCATAATCCCATCATCAGATAAGTTGTGGAGCAGCCACTACTATTATGGAAGATTGAACAGTGTTCCTAGACCTAAGTGGAATGACCCAGAATTTATTATTGTTGAGGGCACCAATTTAGGGTCACTGTGATAGGCAAAGTGCCAAACTGTTAATGCTCTTATACATTCTTTTACTTTTTCCTAAATGGTGCAAAAAGAAGATGCAGAAAAATATATAAAGAAGTTTACACTTTTACAAAAAACAAAACAAAACATGCCCCTAGTTATAACTGTGGTGATGGATTTCACGCATTAACTGGTTTTGAAACAGGCATCTATTATCAAAATGATAAAGTTCAACCAATCATTCACAGTGAGTTTCTTGAAGGAGAGAGCTCTGAGTGATGTTACCTTAAGAACACTGTAGTTAAACCCATAGTGATTTATGATACAAATTCTATCATTTAAATGATAGACTGTGTCAAATGAATTGTTCCATTATGAATTGAAGGGATTTTATCATAAAAAAGACAAAATGAACACACATCCCAAAGATAAACTGAACCAAAACCAGCATCGGTGCATATAAATAAGTGTGGTTGTTCTCTAAGGAATAGACATATGACAGAAATGAATTAATAATACTCTTTTGAGGTTAAGGACAGTGGAAGAATGTGTGGCATTTTCTAAGTTCTACTTTTCTTTTGAACTAGCTCATACCTGTTTATTCAGATTTCAAAAGCAGTGCATATTCAGAGTTGAAGAACGGTTGCTGAAACTATCAATCTTTAGGAGTAAAACTAAGTATTGAGTCATTCACAAACAAGTTAAGAAACATCATTTTCTGTTTGTCACAATATGGCAATGAGATATGAAAAGGAATGTGTATCTAGATCATGAGAAATATGTTGAAGTACCTGAAATCTGAAACACAATTTGTTTAAATACGGAATGGTCTGATAGAATATTTATCTGACTTCCTCTCTTGCTCTGTGTCCAATCCTGTGATTGAAGGCATTTTTTTACTTGTCTAAAGGGTAGAATGGTCCTGGCCTATATCTTCCATTTGCATTCCGAGGCACTATGCATTGCCTTCATACGTAGGGTTATTGTAACCCTACAATTACGATGCTTTGAAAGGGGAAGGATGAAAATTCCATCTCTCACTCAACTCTTACATACTTTCATATGTGGGTAAGTAGATACTATGAGGAATATACACGGACACTTAAAATGTCATACTGGCCATTCCAGAAGTCCATAACTAAAAGCTTCATGGATTTCATAATCAGATAGAGATCATGGCACACTTGTTAGAGAGCTTGGAGGATACCAGGTAGAAACAATTTTATGAAAATATTATAAATTATTTTAAGAAACAACATGACTGTTTTGAGCAGTTGTGTTTGACTTTGTCATGTTTGACTTTGTTTCTCTGTATCACACTGAAGGCAGAACTCAGGCTGCCCTCATGTGCCAGGAGTTCTGCAGGGCCAATAATAGATCTCCAATTTTGCTGACCCCCAAAAGTGCAATTATTTTCTCTGCTCTGTAGATGGAATCTAAGGGTATATTTTCTAGAGTGACATCTTCAACAGCAGACATTAAGTAGGTAGTTCTCTGTAAATATTTTAAGAGGATTTTATTCTGTATATTAAGAAACGTAGTTTTAATTTTTATTCACATCAGCAGAAGTGAAAAGAATGTATGCAATGTAACAGCTGGGTAAAGAAAACAAACTCTTCTAGGCATTTAAAGTATTAAAGATCTTTAATACAATGTTTGAACAAAGTAAATGAAAAATACTAAAAAACAGGTCTATTCAGAGTCTCCTGGGAGGTTGCAAGAAGATTACAGAAGTGAATGATCCATACTTAGTATCAGTTTACTTACGCAGAGCTCAACCAGAAGCAAAACGTCATTGCTTCTGCCACAGCTCTGTCTCAGACCCAGAAGACAAATTTAGAGAGTGGAAGAATATCCCAGGGACGGTTCATATCCCCATGTCACTGCTTGCCATCAGCATTGGTCAAGTAATGCAATAAAGTGACCTGTAAATACTTTTTGCTTACAAATCTCAAAAAAGTACATCAAATGTTTAATTGAAATCCCTAGGTGCAAGAGAGTTTGTACAATATAGTTTCTAATCTAACATTCTCAAATAAATAAAATAGAAAATAAAATTGGATGGAACCCATTCAGAAAACCTGGCATATGGATCATATATCCTCGAAAATATTAATATATACAAATAATCCCAGACATTTAAATAAAAATGAGATACTTCTTTCGGCAATGCACATTCAAGTTATTTGATTGTGCTTCCAAATTTAAAAGGAAATATAAATTAAATTGGGGTTGATATTTGCTGTTTCAAAATCACATTATTAAGTATTATTGAGATATCATAATACAACTCACTATAGATCCATAGACATTTGTCGGTTTGAGGGAGGAAAGTTAGAACAGGGAATAAGGGCTTTAAGCTGTACCCCTCCCCTTCTCTCTTCGCTGGCATGTCACAGATGTGACCTTCACCGACCACCTGGTCCCACCTTTACCCCTCCCCAGTTTCATGTAAAAAAATTTCTAAAAAATAATTACTCTGTGGAGAGGAGAGGCCAGGACAAGGCTCTGTGGCACTCACTCGACCAGTGTCGGAAGCAGAGGACCAGCCACCTGTCCTGTTCCTCATGTTTCATAAAAGCCGCCCACCCAGACCCACTGGCGCATCTCTTCCTCATGGTCACCTGCTTCCCACTCTCAGAATGCGTACTGACTCTCTAATGGATTTACTGGGCTTTGCTAAATCTTTCTGTCACGCTTTTGAATTCCTTCGTGTTCTGGGACAAGGACCTGGATAGGGTTGACCTCCCCGGGTGCCGCCCGGCATCAAATTCTTGAGAATTTGATTTCTTAAATATATTTCTTAGATGTCAGCAGTTTTTAAATACAAACAGATGTAAATAATGAAATGACTCATGATTTGGTGTTAATTGTAAACTATCTGAGCCTCATTTTACTCTCCTGTGAAATGGATAACAATAATTGAATGCTCAGATATTTAAATACAATAATACATCACAAGACATAACAAATGATTTGTGTATAGTATTTAAATATTAGCTGTAATGATGAGAAGACAGCCGTGATTATGACTGATGTAGAAATCACAAGGAAGACTCTCACTGATATACCTCCAGCATTTGTGTACAAAAAAAGTATTTTCTTGTTATTATTGTGCATGAACAATATATTGATTAGGTGGTTATTTATTGATATTAATATTCTTCTCTATAACTCTTAAGACTTTACTGCCATAACAGAGATAACTTGTGTCATTGCATCTTCTAGGCCCTCTCAGCAGACAGATCTTGGAAATATATGTAAATAAATATACAGGTTTTCCCCTGCTTTTCAAAAAGTCTTTTACGAAAGACCTACATTTGTACCTGTTTTAATAACTGAAAGAACTCCGAAGAGGACTTTTCAACGATCAAAAGCACAAAGCAAAAATAGCATTCAACGTTTGTTTTGCAGTGAGCTTTTATAGAAGAGGTATGCACGCGGTGCACAGTGGCACCGCCAAGCTCCTTCCCCCAGAACTACACTCAGCATCGCAGCACCGAGCAACCATAGCTTTGAACCATGTCTGTGAGCATCTGTGCTTTATCTCATTTGTGCATTTCTGCTTTTACTATGTGTTAGTGTTATTTTAGATTTTATGTTACTTGGTATGATTGGTAGGTTATTTCGGGGGTCTGGGAACACTCCAGTTTTTCCTACATAAATTAATGGTAATTGCTTCTTAACTTTACACCATTTTGACTTGTGAAAGTTTTCATAGGAACACTCTATTTTTGCATGGTGTGGGAAACACACTAGTGTGTGTGTGAGTGTGTGTATTATATAAAGCTCTACTTCTGTTCCCAACTGTTCACCCTGTGTGATGCTGCTAACTGCCATATTATTGAAGAGTATATACTATATATAAATTGCTACTTATTTATTCCAGCACTGATGAATATCACCACTGCCTCTACAACCACCTATCCAACAGACAGAATGGTGAACATTATAGTGAACATTCCTTTAGATACTTGTGTAAGATTTATTTTGGATATTTACCTAGGATAAGAATTGCTGGGTTTAGAACAAATATACTTAATTTTACTTATTACCATCATTCTGTTCTCCGGAATATCTGCATCACTCTACACTCATTTCGGCAACCAATGGAGATTCAGCGTTCTATATTCCCATCAAAATTTATGCTGTAAAAATTTACTTTTCCCCATTGTAATGTGTAGTAAAGCTTTTATAATTTACATTAAGCATTCTTTTTCCTGACAATAAGTAAAGTCTGCATATTAAACTATATTAAATAAAAAAAAAGAGAGACTGCAATATGGATACTAGCAACCATTTAGAAGCCACATGTTCTACTGAAAAATTATTGTAATTAAATTTTAAAAGGATCCAAAACATATTTAATGATTTATGAGCACTAAAAGCAAATCACAAAATTTCTGTACAAAGAGGAATTGTAGTGATAACAACAACAAACAAAACAAAAACTTGTTATGAACCTTATAACAATAAGCATTTATATTGCTCATGAGTCTATGGATCATCTGGGTAGCTTTTCCAATTTGGGCTGGACTCACCCATATGTTTGCATTTGGCTGTGGATCAAGTAAGCAACTTTGCTGAATTCGTCTGGGTGTTTTGTTTGTTTATTTTTTTTCATCTATTGGAGACTTGGCTGGTTGTAGGCTGGTCTAGAATGTCCTTGGCTGAAACATATGGGCCCTTCTCCAAATGTTCTCTTATTTTCTGTCAGACTAGATTAGTTTCTTCTCGTGAGGGAGACAGGTACCCATGAAAGAGAATAAGAGTGGGCAATGCACAGAAGCATAACCTCAAAAGTTTCACACTGTCCCTTGAGGCATATTTTATGAAGGTAAAGGAAATCAGACGCAAAGCATGGAGAAATATATTTCACTTCTCACAAAGAGAAGCTGCAAAGTCACATTGCAAAGACTATATATACAAGCTTGAGTATAAAATTTGGATCACTTTTGCAACCAAGACACACACAAGTGTGTATATCTATATATCTATATCTGTATATATATATATATCTGTATCTATCATTTATCTATCTGTGTGTGTGTGTGTGTGTGTGTGTGTATGAGGGACTATGGTACATGGTATGGAGAGCAGTAAGGAAAAAGTTCAAAAGGTAACAGAATCCTAATTGTACAGAATTTCTGGGCTGTTGTGACACCTTAAGGCTTTTAATTGGAGTAAAACGGAGAACCATTGGAAGATTTTGAACAAAAGGGTGATATGTACCTGGAATAAGAAGGGAGCAATTAAGAACACAAATCTGGATTTCAAAGGAGAGGTCTGAGCTGGGAATAAACATATAGTCTGCTAAAATTATAAACTTACATTTATATTTATATTACATGTAAATAAAATACATATAATTGTCTCATATTTATGTCATTATAATAAGTTGTCATATAATATGGAAATCTGATTTTTGTAAAAATATGGGAGAAAGTTATACCATTTACAGATTTGATAAATATGGTTTTTATATCTACACCCAAGTTTGGCATGTAAGAAATGAGTTCATTATTTGCTTTTTTCATCTCCCAATCAGTGGTTATTAAAAAACCAATACGTTTTAATCTTGGTTATTGTTACTGTGTTATCATATAGATTGCTGCCTCTCCTCTTTTAGCATTTCCATGATTTCCTCTAGATTGGACCTCTTCTCACCCATCTAAATGGTAATGGCACCAAGCAATACTTTTTTTTTGCCTTTATTAAAAAAATATACATATTAGTGATTACGTTAATGCATGCAATTGGAGGAGAGTCAGTGTAGAACTTGAACATAAAGCTACACCTTCCAACAGCAAAAGCACATGGTTGTGATCTTTCCATACTTCTAGGAAGCCAGCACAATTGGCCCAACTGCGAGAAATTCCAATTAACTAGACATCTGTTGAAAACACAGCAGAACAACATACAATCTGTTTCAAATATTTTTGCATAATGTGTCTGACAGACAGTTTAATAATGCAAACAATAAGGGGAATAAGGTTAGTACTTTATAAACAATTAAGTATGAGAAGTTGATACTTGTAAGGACAGGCAATTCAGAAAAATCAATCATGGAAAAGGGACGAGTAGGAATTTAAAGTTTTAACAAAAAAACCCCACAAAATAAGAACTTACTTCGGGAAAATAGAGCATTCAGCTAATGACATTAAGAAATATTTATTAATACACAATATAAGAGAGTTACAAAACTGAATCAATATGATTATTAAAACTTAATGAAAAAATGAAGGTGTAATAATAAATTAATAAGCATATATAGCACATAAAACATTTATAAAGTAAACACAAGATTCAGCAATAAAATAGAAAGGCCGATGCTTATCATATTTAACATATTAACATATTCCTATGATTTGTGTGTTATTTTATTTTGTTTTCCTTGTGAAGTCAGTGCAAGAATATTTTACTTGTGAAGCACTCTAATGGGACATTTATAAATGCCTTTGATAAGAATATTCAGAAGTTTCTCAATGTAATCATCTTTAAAGTCCTAAATAATCCGCATGACTCACTGTTCATAATAATTTCTCTTTCAGGTTTCAGTTACACAGCATAAAAAAATTCTGGAGATATAGCACAAAACAGTTATGGTAGTTAATAACACTGTATTATATATTTGAAATTTGACATTAGAGTTTTTCCATGTAGATCCAATGAAAGATTTTAGTGATATCATTATATATTCTGACTTTACTGTGGTTGTTTTTAACAATTTAATCGAAGTATAATATACATACCATAGGATGTTCCCATTTAAGAGTATAGTTCATTAGGTTTTAGTTAGTTTAGAGACTTAGTTAACTAGCACCACACTCCAATCTATATTTGGGATATAGGGAATACTTCCATCACCCCTAAGCCTTGCCTGTCACCCATTTTCAATCAATCCCTTCTCCTACCTCTTGTCTTAAGAAACTACTGACCTATTTTTCTATCTATAAGCTTTTTAAATTGAATAATACAATGTATTTTGTGCTTGGCTTCTTTCCTTTAGTATGATGTTTTGAGATTCATCGTGTGTTAATATTTCATTTCTTTTTATTGCTGAATAGTATTCCCTTTTTTTTTTCTTCATAGATACATGGCAGGAATCAGATAGATAGACCAAAAAGTCTCGAGAGATAAGTCGTACTCTCTGATATTACAAACAAAGTATTTGATATTCCTAAAAATTAAGTGTCAAGACAAAAATGCAAAGGGCTAGTTAGTGGACAAGCCCTCTAATACTAGAAGCCAATTCTTCTAATTTTTCAATAACTGTCTGCAAGACACCACTTCATTTTTATTTCTTCCTGCCTTATGTCCTTAATTTTATATCCATGGGTCATTTCTTGGTGTGTTTTGACCTTCCTTCTTTGAATACATTTCTCATTTTTTGAAAATATATTTAGTGAAATTGAGTCACATCAATGTGTATAATATGTTTACTTCTCAATTTTATTTTATGTTTAAGCTATTTCATATTCCCGGAAGCCCCAGGAAATCATCTCTTAAACATGTCCAACTTTTCCATGAAACCATGATGATTTTCATTATACATTTTCATAATTTATATTTGAGTTTCTGGTTTATTTTGTTATTTTATTAGAATTTACATTTTAAACCTTGGTACTCTACTTACTCCCTTTACTGATAAAATTTGTTTTCCCTTCACCTATTAAGTTTGACCTGTCACTCTTAATCATTTAAATCCTTTACTTTATCTTCATAATCTTCATTTTACAGACAAAATTCCTTTCTTCAAGGATCTACCCTTTATCAAAGTATCTACTGACATCAATAACTCTCAATATACCATTAATACACAAATCACAACTGACAACTAGTAGTTTGAGATAAAGAAGCTGACAGGTTTGATTCAGCTATATAGTTTTCTTATTTTATTAAAGCAAGTATATAAAAGATTGATAGATTACCCGTGTTAATAACAAATCTGACAGGACTTGGAGAAAAATACCTACAGAACAAGTGTGACAGTGTCTGACTTCAGTTTTTATTGTATTTTTAATTTAATTTAATTTTTTATTGTTAATCCTCACCAGAGGGTACATTTTCTATTAATTATTAGAGAGTGGAAGGGAGGGAGAGGAAGAGAGAGGGCAGGGAGAGGGAAACATAGAAGCATCAATGTGAGAGAGACACACCAACTGGCTGCCTCTGGCATGCACCCCCACCGAGGAATAAACCCTCAACCCAGGCGCATGCCCTTGACCAGGACTCAAACCTATCACCCTCTGTTTCATGGGCAGATGCTCTAGTAGAGCACTGAGACACACCGGCCAGGGCTGACTTCAGTTTTTAATGTTTGAGTGCTGTCAGTTTTCAAGCTTCAACTTCCTTCCCCCCCTTCTGCAGATTGCGAACAGTCTAGGAGCCCCCTCACTTGGTGCTGGTCTAAGATTCAAACCCCTGTAACACAAGAAAAGCCCCAAGCCAGCCTCCTTTCTCTGCTCTTTCAAACAATTTCTTAGCAACTTGGAAGGCCTGCTCTGCTCTACCTTGAAATTCATCTTTTGTGAGTAATAAACTTTGATTCTTTCTTGGTCTAGAACCATCATTTTGGAGACATGAACAAAATTTTGAGTTGGTTCCATACTGGCTTTGCAGAATGTTGCCAAGAGCAACAAACTAAGAGACTGCAGAAACTGGGAGACTGCTCCCTTAGTGCACTATATCCATCGCTACTCATGAGTCTTCTCATTTATTCAATGTGTGCAGACCCCGATGGATATTTAATTTTGCAACAGAATACTTTGCAACATGTGGTAAGTACATTTTTGATATTGTATCTGTCAGGATTTATTGAAAATCACTCATGTATTTTCCAATGATATCCAATAAAACACAAATCTTTAACCAAAATGCAATGTGTGCCAGAGACATTGATAGTGACTAAAATTAAGTGAAAGAAGAAATTGTTCCCTAAAATGATAAATATGCAATTGATATTTTCTTTTGAAAAAACTTTGAGGGTCCTGGGTTTTTGTTTTAGTTTGGATTTGCTGTGGTTTGGTTTTGTTTTAATTCCAGAGCCTAGCTCACTGTGAAAGGCCCAAGATTTTATATAACATTTTAATTTGTAAATGACATACTTTAAATCAGTACTTATTACTCTATTTCTGCAAAAGAATTAGGAACTTTTTCATAGAAGTATGTGTACTTTCAAGGCCAGGAGAGAGTAACACAATATTCTAGTATCTTAAAGTGGATTAAAAGAGTAAGCTATTTGAAAGATTGGGTAAACTTAAATTCCAAGTAATTTTCTGGAGAGAAAAAAAGATAGTTCTTTCAACATTACTTAATATTTCAGTTATCCACCTTTTATGAATTGTGACAGGTCTGGGATTTTTTTCCTCTTGACAAAAATTGGATGAAAATAAAAAGTAATTATAAAGGGAACATATATGGACCAATAAAGACTTTATGATATCCTAGGTTATTATGAGAATGAATCAGTGAGTTAATACATATCAAGGGTAGGGAATAGTACCTGGCCCATAATAGACATTCAATGTTGCCTAATATGATGAGCATTGTTATTGCTATTATTGCAATAAGTATGGGGATAGGCATCATACACCTAGTATCCCAATCCTATTGTTTAGTTAGATTTGAAAGGTGGGGGAACACTTTTAGATTTTCTGGACTATTTAAAACTTGAAATCTATATAATCTTATTGACCAATGTTACCCCAAGAAATTTAATTCAAAACTAAAAAAATTAAAAAAATAAAAAATAAAACCAATTGTTATTGAGGCATAAAACAACATTCACTGACAATTTTTTGTTAAAGCTAAAATTTTTCATACTATTTATTTGCTTCTGCCTAGAGCAACTAATTATGTATTTAAAATCATGACAATTTACACAGAAATGAAACGATATTTAAATGGTTAATCATGTCTTATTTTGATACTTGAAAAATTGCCATAAATAGCAACTTTCCCCGATCTTTAACTTAATTTACTGAATAAATACTTTGCAAAAGTCCTTTTCTATCTTTCACATCAAAATCACATTCAGTCACCAATATTTATGAGATTGGACATTTATTTGATCTTCTAATGAATCAAGCACACTTTTATGCACTGTACAAGTATTTGTGTAATTAATTTCTACAACATCTCTATGAGATAGACATTAATTATGCACCTATTCTCCAGATAAAGCCATAGAGGCAAAGGAAGATGAAGGGCTGTGTCTCGGGTAGCACAGCCAGGGCATCTCACAGCTGGGAGTATAATCGTGCCAGTCTTACCAGAAATCCTGTATGCCCACCCACTCCACAGAGCCAGCCTTTTAAGACTTCAGCTGAATAATGGGATGGACTAATAATCACAGAAAACAACCACTGTCATTATTTTATTTATGTATTACATTTGGGCATGTTAATTTAATAATGAGTTATTTGTAGAGACCAATCATATATGTTTCTTTGTAGAACTAAAAGATCTGATACTTGTGTGATCATTGGAGGCCTGAAGTTTAAATCAAAGCATACTGAAAAGTAAAGATTAGCACTTCCACAGAGACAAGCAACACAGTCTTCACATGATTCACACCCAGACACTTTCCTTACATCTCTTTTGTTCCCTGTGCTTCCCTTGTGTGATTCATTGAGCACCATCACACTTCCCATCTCAAAACCGACTGGCATAGCATGCTGTGCCCTCGGTTCTTTGTAGACTACTTTTCACGGCCGATAATCTCCTTTCCAACACTGAGGCACAAAGGCATGCTCACATCATTGCATACCATCTCCATTCCCTATTGGCTAGCACTGTCTCCTGAGTTCTTTTTAAGGCACATTTCATAGCAGACCCCCCCCCCCACACACACACACATTAACACTCAGGAAAAAGATCGTCTTGAATTTCATTATTGGTATATTTTGCTGATTTTTTCCTTATTTCCCCCTCTGGATTCAGGTTTCTCTCCCCCAATTCGTTCATTTCCTTGTTCTCAGTTAGGATGTAAAAGCACATTTTCTTTTCACAAATGTCTCAGAAGCATCCACCCAGATTTAGAAATTAATCCTTAGTTTCTACTCATTTCCCACCCTTGAGTAGTGAACTAATTGAACATCAACTTCTGGGTCTCAAAACTACAGGCTGGATCACAATTAATGTAGCTTATTAGGGAGTTTCACTTAATGACCATTTTTGTGCAGGGAAATTTCTCTATGAAAACAAGAGCTTTCAGGAATTTTAAGTATTTATTAGGTTCTATGCTTTTATTAGGAGCATACTAATATTAATCAAACTGAACTACTAAAAATCAGACTTTTATAGATATAATATTTGTTTCCAATCAATTCTTGTGGTACACAACAAATACAAGAGAATTAAAACAATCTGCTTACACTCAATCCGCCAAGGGTTGTCCTCCTGGTTAAAAAAATAAAAATAAACTAAAAATGTTCACATTAAAAACATTGTAACTCCTACAAGCAATTTAAATACTGTATTTTCCGGGAAGAATTTAAATCATTACATTTACATTAAAACATTTTATATATCATTGCCTTGTTTTGTATATTGATTTCAATGTACTATAGAAATAGAATTATTATTTTGAAATTGCATAAACATTGTATTTAATATTAAACATAGATGTATGTCTGTGAATCATGTTATTTCTAAAAATCCAGAAGAATCATTAGAATGCTACATAAATATTTTTGTTCTATTATTTTCTTGTCAGTTCATAAATATTTACTAGGATATTTTATGTATTTATTATTTAAATCCAATCACATTCTTATAAAATTGGTGTAAATTCATTTTGATATATTACTCTCCTTAAAAGTCAAATTAATGAGGCATAACAAATGGTATATTACAAAAATAATAACATAAAACTTTCCCTTTTTTACCTATAAAAAGCAATATGGCAAGATAAGATTCAGAGTAATAACATTAAATATTTTTAATTGCTTTTAGAGAGAGAAGGGGAGGAAAGAGAGAGGGAAACATCGATGTGTGTGTGAACATCGATCAGTCGTCTTCTGCATGCTCCATGAACAAACCTGCAACCAGGGCATCGAACCGGCAACCTTTTCTTGCATGAGACAAGGCCCAACCGACTGCGCCACACTGGCCAGGGCAGAGTGATGCCATTCATTTAAATTAGAGTGATGGCTTAGATACTTCTGAGACTTAGCAATTAACTTTAATGGGAACTCATTTTCTTCTAAATAAACCGCGCCAATTTTTTAATTTTTATTTTACACTTTATCTTTTGTTTTATTTTTTTAAATGTGAGAAAAAGGAGTGAATTTTTGTTTGATTTAAATAGTAGGAGGAAAGTATTCATTGGGACCAGTATGATATTGTTTTGATTCTCAAAATCCCAGTATAGAAGGACAGAATACAAAATAAGAAAAACAACAAAATACAAAACAAGAATAAAAACTTAAAAAGCTAGGCATTCCCCGCAGGCATGTCTCAGAGGTTGAGCATCCACCTAGGATCCAGGAGATTGCGGTTCGATACCCGGTCAGGGCGGGAGGCAGCTGATCAATGACTCTCTCATCATTGATGTTTCTATCTCTCTCTCTCTCTCCCTTTCTCTCTCTGAAATCAATAAAATGTTTTAAAAAATAAAAATAAAAAGCCAGGCACTATGTATTCTAATCTAAAACAAATGCTACTGAATGCACATTGGTTTTTATTGTCATATATTAAATAAGAAAATGTGTAAAGTGCTTAAAACTATGCCTAGCCTATTTTACATTCCATATAATTATTAGTTCTGTTAATAAAAATTACTAGAAATTTATTCATCTTAAACTTTTTGTGTTGTTCAGTGAATTAATTGATTAGTACTGTAAGGAAGAAAATTATTGTTAACAAGAACCCTAATTATTTTACAAACCATAATGTTGAAACTCCATGTGGTTTTTCATAATGACTGTGTCAGTTTACATTTCCACCAACAGTGTACAAAGGTTGCCTTTTCTCCATCTCTTCATCCATACTTGTTATCTCTTGTTTTGATAATAGCCATCGTAACCTTTAAGACGTGATATCTCATTGTGGTTTGGATTTGCATTTCCCTGAGGATAAATGACATTAAGCAACTTTTCATATATCTGTTAATATTTTTTGTGTTTTCTTTTGAGAAATGTCTACTTCGTCCTTTGTCTATTTTTTTATTTTATTTTGCAATTGAGTTGCATGAGTTTCTTATATTTTTTGGATATTAATCTTTTATCAAATATGTATTTTCTCTGATTCTGTTGATTATTTCATTTGCTGTGCAGAAGATTTTTAAATTTGATCCAATCCAATTTGTCTATTTTTGCATTTATTAGCTGTACTTTTAGAGTCATATCCTAAAAATCACTGCCCAAAAAATGTCAGTAAGCTTTTCCCCTTTCTTTTCTTGTAGAACTTTTACAGTTTGGGTTTTATGCTGTCACTAATCCATTTAAATCTACTTGTGTATGTGGTATGAGATAAGAGTCTAATTTCATCCTCTGACATATGGATATTCAGTGTTTGAAGCACTATTTAGTGAAGAGTTTATTCTTTCCCTTGTTCATGTTCTTGGCACTCTTGTCAAAGACCTGTTGGCCATAGATGCATGGATTTATTTCAGGGCACTATATTCTGTTCCATTAGCCTATATGCCTGTTTTTCTGCCAACAATAATCGCTCGATTACTGTAGCTGTGTGATATATTTTAAAAGGTTTAAAGTATTAGGTAATATTTTGGGGTAATCATAATCTATATCGCCTTAATTTTATACATTGAAAATTTTAGTTTCTGAGTATTTAACAGATATATAATGTTGCAGAAGTTAACAAAGCAATCTAGATTTTCATTTAGTTCTTAGGTATATTTTTAATCTTGTTTTGTTTAAATTGAGCAGCATAGAGTAGAAAAATTACTGGAATTATCTGTCAATCAAGTTTATTACACCTTTTTCTCATTACTTCTATCATTTACCCTCAGCATGTATTAGTTCACACAATTTCACTGTTGAATTTAGTAGCAGACAAGGTATCATTACGCTTATCTATGCTCTGCAGCACATGACAGGGTGAATTCCATCTGATGGTAGCTTCCTGGATGAGAAACTTCTCTGGCACAGCACTGGCATAATATTGGCTGCTGGGTTAAATAATATTAAGCTAGACTATGTTTAAAATGCCCTATCAGTTAGTTGAATATTGCAACAAAACATCACATTTGGCCATATTAAAATTTGCTAATACAGAACACTGGAAGGCATTGGCCACACATGACATACACTGAAAGTGGGTAAATTTAGTTTTTCCTAGCCTATTACACAACATTTCTATGAAAATCATTGTTATTATTGGCCAGATTCCAATTATTCATAATATCCATGAAATAGGACAATTTTCTGCATGGTGTTCTTCAGAATACTAGCAAGCTAGAGAGCATAATTATAATTGTCTTTAAAAAGTAATTTCCAGAGAGTTATTTTGGGACAATGTATTCCTTGAGTCCATAAAAGTAAACACACACTCATACACACGATGCAGCTATCAATTCTAAGAAACCATAAAGAAGTTGCTAAATATAAAACAATTTTGTATACTAAAAATATGAATTATAATCTATCATTAAGTATAAGCAGTTCTCACTTTGCATGATATTGTATTAACTAAAACTCACGGCCCTCACACTTGTGTCCTCACTTTACACAATTCTGTAATAAACTGCCTATGGCCTAACAGGCTTATATTTTGTTTAATTCAATGATCTTGCTGGTTTAGGATAAACAAATTCTTGGGGAATGAATTTATGTAAACCAAATGTATATCCAAACGTCTATAAACATTAACTTGTCCAACAGGTTTCTTAACACCCAAGATGGTTTATATCCCATTCTCTATATTATTTTAGCATATTTACATTTTTTTCTCTACCTGTCATAATAATTCTAGTTTTAATAATCTGTCACCTGTACCTTCTGTACTACAAATATTATAGATTAGAAATTCTTTAAATTAAGGATATTTGTCTTATCCCTTTTCAATCAGGTCACAGTACCTTTATTCATTTTAATCACGACATATACTTCTGGGCTTTGCTGTAACATTTACTCTGAGTATAATTACCAAAGGTAACTGTAAATAAATTATTAGTTTGTTGTAATATAGTTCATCACTTTGATTACATATTTCAAATTTAGACATATTTAAGGTATAATTGATTACCCACATGTACACATAAATATTTTAATCATATTACTATTACATTTTATGTAATGTCAATAAAATATTTGTTATTTTTAACCTAATTTTAAAATATGTATAATAAAGATTAAATACTGGTTTTTGTCTTCTTTTTCTTATTATTTTTCAAATATATTGTGATTATATAACCTGGCAATATTTCACTCATTGAAACAACAAAACTAAGCAAGTAGGATTACATCAAACTAAAAAGCTTCTGCAAGCAAAGGGAACCGTCAACAAAATAAAACGGCAACCTGCTAAATGAGAGAAAATATTTGCAAATCATATATCTGATAAGAGGTTAATATCCAAAATGTATAAAAACTCATACAACTCAATAGCAAAAAAGGAAGGAAAGGAGGGAGGCAGGGAGGGAGGAGAGAGAGAGAGAGAGAGAGAGAGAGAGAGAGAGAGAGAGAGAGAGAGAGAGAGAAGAAAGAAGAAAGAAAGAAAGAAAGAAAGAAAGAAAGAAAGAAAGAAAGAAAGAAAGAAAGAAAGAAAGAAAGAAAGAAAGAAAGAAAGAAAGAAAGAAAGAAAGAAAGAAAGAAAGAAAGAAAGAAAGAAAGAAAGAAAGAAAGAAAGAAAGAAAGAAAGAAAGAAAGAAAGAAAGAAAGAAAGAAAGAAAGAAAGAAAGAAAGGAAGAAAGGAAGGAAGGAAGGAAGGAAGGAAGGAAGGAAAGAAAGAAAGAAAGAAAGAAAGAAAGAAAGAAAGAAAGAAAGAAAGAAAGAAAGAAAGAAAGAAAGAAAGAAAGAAAGAAAGAAAGAAAGAAAGAAAGAAAGAAAGGCAAAAAGAAAACAAACTCAAGCAATCTGCTTTTTAACAACTAGACAGAGGACTTGAACAGGCATTTTACCAGAGGAGACATACAGATGGCCAACAGGTACATGAGAGATGCTCAGTATCATTAATCATCAGGAAATGATATTCAGATCATAACGAGATATTGCTCACATCTGTTAGAATGCTTATTATTGAAAAGACAAGAAATAACAAACAACAATTGCTGGTGAGGATGTGAAGAAAAGGGAGCCCTTTTGCACTATTGGGAATACAGTTAGTACAGCTACTATGGAAAGGGGTTCCTAAAAATCAAAACTAAACATTGCACTACTATATGATCCAGTAATTCCACTTCTGGGTATTTATCCAAAGAAAATGAAAATACTAACTCAAAAAGATTTATGGCCCTAGCTGGTTTGTTCAGTGGTTAGAGCGTTGGCCCACAGACTGAAGGGCCCCTGGTTTGATTCTGGCCAAGGACACATACTTCCATTGCAGGCTTGATCCCTGGCCTCAGTCGGGGCACCTGAGATGTCTTTCTCTCTCTCTCTTCCTCCCTCCCTCCCTCTTTCTCTCTCTCTCTCTCCTCCCTCCCCCTCTCTCTCCCCCTTCCACTCTCTCTGACAAGCAATGAAAAAAATATCCTTGGGTGAGGATTTGGAAAAACAAAGGTAAGATATATGGGCTTCCATATTCATTGCAGCATTATTTACAACAGTTAAGTGTCCTGTCCATCAGTGAATAAATGGATAGTGAAAATCTGGAATATCACTTAAGTGATATAAGCCTGACAAACAAAAATACTGTATGATCTAATTTATGTGGAACTAAAAAACAAACAAAACAAACAAACAACCCCCCCACCAAGCTCATAGATACAAAGCACTGATTGGGGGTAAGCAGAAGCAGGGGTGGGGGTGGGTGAAATGGGTGAAAGGAGTCAAAGGTTCAAACTTCCATTTATAACATAAATAACTTATAGGGATTTAATGGACATCAATGTAACTATAGTTAATAATACTGTGCTGTATTGCATATTTGAAAGTTGCTATGGCAGAGAGAGAGAGCAGAAAAAGCCAGAGAAAAACTGAAATTGTATCTGACCTAATTTTCTCAAAGGATGCTCTGAGGAGCAAGTAATATGTAACAGGAGCCTAAGCCATGTTATCCACAATGAATCAAGAGAGATCTAGAAATACCTTTCTAGGCATGTATGAAAAAAACCTGTACTTCAGGGTAGTGGACTGAATATTTGTGCCCTGCGCCAATTCATACATTGAAATCCTAACCCAAATCTGATGATATTTGGAGGCGGGGCAAGAAGTTGATAGTTAATAATATGGTGGCAAGGTGGCAATTATTTTGCGACATATAAATGTATCAAGTCAACTAGTTGTACATTTTAAACTTACATAAAGTCCTGTGTCAATTAAATCTCAGTAAAACTGGGGGCGTGGGGGGAGGTTAGGAAGCCAGAGAGCAAACTATCCCTCTTTCTGGTGAGGGGGTAGTGAGCAGTCGATGCTCCAGTGAAGGCCCTTGCCTGAAACCTCCCATGCTGGCACCTGAGCTCAGGTCTCCAGCCTCCAGAACAACAGCATAAAAGAAGTTCTTGTCTGGTCCTCACTTACTGTGATGTTTTACTTGAGTGAAACAAATACTACAGGAACCTGTTTTGAATTTGACATTTAATTCCCAGTATTTTATATGAATTTTTAATTTAATATGAATAGAAAAATTGACTTATTTTAAATGTTTTATTAATATAAACAGTAAATACATTTCTGAAAAGTTGAAAACATAAAAATATAATCCACAGTTCTACTTTCTAGGCACAACATTATTTACCATATGAATATTTTTAATCCTCTCTCTCTCCCTAATATATATCATACACAATTATATTTCCTGATTTAAATTGCTGCATGTTTCAATTATGCATGAGATTGCTTTGTTTGCATATATGTTTCTTTACTGGAGTCTCTACTGTATATTTTATGGAACAATTTTAAGGGGGGAAAAAGAGCATGATTATATTATTTGCTTCATTCACTCATGATTGGTGTAAAGTTATACACTACTAATATTTCTCAATAATTGCTGACACAAACACAGAAATTGTTAGATGCAAGATGGACAAAGGGTGAGGGCCGGCAAACATGGAAAGCAGGGCTTCCTTCAGCTCATAGGTCCCTGAGGAAACATGAAACTATTTGTGTCATTTCCTCTGCAGGGTAGGGTACTGTCAAATGAAGAAAATGCTGCATCACTTATGTTCTCAATTCACATCAATTTTTGTACTTGAAAAGTTCTGGTATTAATTCAAGATATTTAAAAAATAAAAAATGTATATTCTTAATAGCAAGCCAACTGAGTAACAAACTGAGGGACAACACTCCCTTCCCTACCTCTCCTGGCTTATAATGCTTCTTGGTTTGAGAGGTTCTGAATCTGAGTCACACAATGATAATCACAATGAGCATGTTCATATTGTCCATCAGGGGCCAGATGAATCCCTGGTCCCGTAATATTGTAAGCACACAATCATGAATATTCATTCATTCCATTCCTACCTAAAATTTCTAGACTGGTTTGTTTTAACAGAAGTAAACAAAAATATTACAAAACTAATAAATGTAATCCAAAAGGATGGATATATGGATATCAGACAAACCACATAAAAATATAGCATGAGACATAATATATATGGGGAAAAGATTGTTTATATTATTTAACTCTTATTTTAAGGAGGACATTTCAAAATAAACACAATTGAAATATATAGAACATGGCCAATGCTTAATTCATGAATAATTCAAGGGTAAATATTATTTATTATTAAATCATGAATACGAATTTAGTTTTCTGAAGCCAGTAGAAAAATTAATGACAAAATGAATATGAGATTGAAATCACTGATTATGAAGACAGAAAGCAGAGTAGACCTTAAAAGTTCTCATCACAAGAAAAATTTTTGTAACTAATTATAGGGATGGATGTTAACTAGACTTATTGTGATCATTTCATAAGCTATTCAAATATGAAATCATTATAGAAAATGAGGAAAGAAAATGATTTGTTATAGAGAAAACAAGAATGATAATAAATACTCGAGAAACTTATTTACCAACTCCAAGAAAATAAAAAGGTAGAAATCTTAATAAAAAGGAAAAACAACATTAATGCTAAACTTTAAAAATAAGAATAGGCCTAGCCAGTGTGGCTCAGTGGTTGAGCATCCACCTAGGATCCAGGAGATCGTGGTTCGATTCCCAGTCAGGGCACGTGCCTGTGTTGCAGGCTGATCCCCAGTAGGGGCCGTGCAGGAAGCAGCCGATCAATAACTCCCTCTCACATTGATGTTTCTATCTCTCTCTCTCCCTCTCCCTCTCCCTTCTTCTCTCTGAAATCAATAAAAACATATCTTGAAAAAATAAATTAATAAGAAGGGAAGAAATATTGTAAAGGACATAAAAAGTTTACTAAAAATAAAAATGCAAGGAACACAAGTCAGATAACCAATAAATTCATTATTTTAAATTGTTCAGTCTCAACACAGCAAAATAAAATAGTGATTTATCACAGGTCATTCATTAAATTGGTAATACTTTGTTACTCCATAAGTAGGGTTCATATATTTGCAGGATAAGCAGATACTTATGAAGTTGTTAGAAAATAATTTTGTATATATAGCCTGGACAATTTAAAAACCGAAGTTAAATTAATAAATACTGAACAAACCCAACTTACACAACCCCAAATTTCTCATCTTAAATTCTATTCCGATGGATATATGCTGAGAAAATAATGGATATATGCATTGTATTCTTGGAAATCACTTTAATTGGAAAGCAAACAGATTTTAAATATGTTTAATTTATCTAATAAATAAATATTCTTCAGCGACTTGAGAAGATATTATGTAAGTATTCATATAAAATATTAAAGGAATTTAAGAGCATGAAAAATGTTCAGAATCTATTGAAAAACTTGATGGACACCCTATTTTTAAATAAAATAATTACACACATACATTAACAGCATTTTAATAGTAATTAATTTTGAAGTGTTATCCCTGATCAATAAGATTAACGATATTTAAAATGTGTTCTTTGTGGTCTGTGGTTTTCAAAGTTCCTACTTAAGACTATAGAATTTTTATAATAAAAATGTTATTGTAAAAATATTTTTATTCTGAAGTCCTTTAAAAGAAGGTTTCGTGTATTTTAATAAAGCAGTGTGGAAAGTAAGTACTTTCTCACACGAAGCATCGTCGCCACCCCATGTCTTCTCTCCTTAGCACGCAGATAAGAATCCTTAGTGTACGTCTCATCAGCCTTCAGAAATTAACTTTGTTTGAGATTTTCATGTCAGTACAGCAATTTTTTGTTAGTAAAAAATGAAACTGTATGTCAATGGGTTCCTATTCCAAATGACTGAGCAAATTGTCAGCTGTATCGCTTTAATACCTCATCTTCATTTCTTGAGTTTTAAAATGAGAGTGAGAAAAGATAATCTGTAGAATTTCTATTACCAGATTCTCAAGCTAGCTAGTGGGAGAGAGACAGATGTTCCAGTTTTTAGATACTTTAAATTGTGCTTCACTAAATATCTTTCTACATGGATCCCTGCATAGCAGGGTTCTTCTCTCTATGGGATACTTCTCATAGCTGGAATTTCCAGGCCACAGGAGATTACACATACACAGACATTACACATTACACATAAGATGATGGCATATAATATTATTAATAATGTAATATTGTTTTATTAATTAGTTAAAACTACTCAATATTCAATAAATATTAACAGATTTCTGAAAAAGCTAGGACCCACCCAAGTTCTACCAATACATAAGAAAGTATCTCCTTCCTCACACAGATGAGAGAATAATGTTAAATTAATAATTCTAATTATTACTACTCTGAAAAATACAAAATCAAATTGATTTCTTTTTTTAAAAAAAACATATCTTTATTGATTTCAGGGAGAGGAAAGGAAGGGGAGAAAGAGATAGAAACATCAACGATGAGAGAGTCATTGATCGGCTGCCTTGCCTACAACCCAGGCATGTGCCCTGACTGGGAAGAGAACCTCGGCCTCCTGGATCCTAGGTCGGTGCTCAACCACTGAGCCATGTCCGGCCGGGCTCAAATTGATTTCTTAAATTCACTGGTTGAGTGATGATTTTGAACTGCCTTTGACTTTCCTTCTATTTTTTGTCCTGCTGTTCTCTAAACTGTCTACTCTTACCCCCTGCTTAACTTCCAATTAAGGACTGTGAAACATTTTCTTTGAAGAGTTATTTATTTATGTATTTTTAAATTAAATTTATTGGGGTGACATTGATCAATAAGATTATATAGGTTTAAAGGTACAATTCTATGACACATCATCTGTATAATGTATTATGTGCCCACCACTCAAAGTCAAATCTTCTATCACAATATATTTGACCCCCTTTCCCTTTTACTTCCCCTCCCAGCCCACTCCCCTCTGGTAACCAGCATGGTGTACTCTGTGTCTATGAGTTTTTGTTTGTTTTTCTTGTTTGTTCCTGTGGTGCTTTTAGTTTTATATCCTTCATATGAGTGAAATCATATGGTTCTTAACTTTTTCTGTTTGACTTATTTAGCTTAGCATGATATTCTCAAGACCCATTAATGTTATCACAAATGGCAATATTCCATCTTTTCTTATGGTTGAGTAGTATTCCATTGTATATATGTACCACATTTTCTTTATCCAGTCATCTATCAAGGAACACTTCTGTTATTTCCATGTCTTCCTTGGCCACCATTAATAATGCTGCAATGAACATAGGGGTACCTATATCTTTGTGAATAAATTTTTTTCAGATAGGTACCCAAAAGTGGGATTAAAAGATGCTCAACTTCATTAACTCCTAGGGAAGTGCAAATCTAAATTACAATGAGATACCACTGCACACTGTTAGAATGGCTATTATCAACAAGACAAGTAATAAGTGTTAGAGAGGGTGTGTATTAAAGGGAACCCTTATACACTGTGGGATGGGAATGTAAACTAGTACAACAGCTATGAAAAACAGTATAGAAGCTCCTCAAAAATTAAGAATAGCTTTACCATATGACACGGCAACCCCTCTTCTGGGTATGTAGCTAAACTGGAAGAGTTCTGATGGCACTTGAAGATCCTGATTCAAATTTATAGACCAATATATTAGAAGTAGATCTGTAAGCTTGAGTGTAGCTATTTTTTCCATACACACAAACACACACACAATCATCATTGAAACACCTTTCATTACAGCTTATTTTAGATATAAACTGTATGTAATGTTAACTCTATTTTAGTGGATTATTGGGAAAGCATGGCAAAGGGAACAGGGTAGAGAGCTAGAATTTGAAGAAAAAATGACTGTAGACAATGTCCCAGTTGCAGTTTTAATTGATTACTAAGGAAGATAAGACTGCAGCTAAAGTCTTTAAGAACACAGATAGCAACAGTTAAAATTTATTTGTTATGGAGGTGTGGAGGTGGCCAGGAACTGAGGAGAGGGGAGAAGAGAAAAAATAAACAGAAGAAAAAGGAGAGAAGAAGAAAGGGTAAGAGAACATGGTGAGATAAACGAAACAAGACAGAAATATATCCACAAATAATTTCCTAGTTTTTACGAAGTTCCTGACCCCTAAGGTCAGAGTTTTCTGTAGAACTGTTGCATTTTAAGAGTTTCTTGCTGTTCCAACATATCTTTCTTTAGTGCATGTGAGGCAGGGAAGAAATAATAGAGAGAGCCCTTGTTCGTGCCTGAGTCAGGAGCAAGGAGAAATAGTAACCATGGGAGTACAGTGAGTGTGACTTCAGTAGCAGCAGAAAATTGAGAGACAGAAATGGCTAAGTGAATCTAAGCCCTAAAAATCCTCAGGGTCTTGGGAAGTACACTGAAGCTCTTACAGGACAGTTTCTCCAAAGGCTGGGAAATCAAAATCTAAATTACATACAATTCCAAACTTGTTTTTGAATGTGCCATTTATTTTTTATCCCAGCCTTTGCATTTCATCTTTGTAATTCTACTTTTCTCACGTGTTGAATTTTGTTTTGGTTCTCCTGCACATTTCTATACCCTTTTTGGTCTTTAAAGTTCAGCTTAAAAATGACATCTCTGATCAATCTCCCTGGGTGAGGACATATTTTACAGAATAATAACTTTAGGTAATTCATGTTAAATTTGGGGTATAAGAAATCTTCGCAGTTAGAAATGCAAGACAGGCCTGTACTAAAGATCAAGACAGAATATGCCGAGTGGAAATAATTTACGTAGAAGGTGACAGTTGAAACTGCTCATGTACAAAAGATTTCTAAGAAAGTTAAGACCTTCAAGAAATATCCAGAGTAGGAAGTCAATATTAAAATAATAGTTTTCAGATAAGCATCTTACAAATCATTAAAAATAAAAAATTCAGTGCAATGATGTCTAGAATTCAATATACTTTACAGAATTAAAGTTCTTTGAAAATTAAGAATATACTTGTGGTAAGTAGAAAGAATCTATGAATACCCAAAACATATTTTCCTCTACCAGACGAGGTAACAAATATAATGCATTAGTTTTCATTGGGATGTAATTTTGTTCATTACCACATGAGAAATAACATGAACAATCATAATAGGACATCTGGAACATTACTAAATGGAGAAAAAAACTATTATTTTTAATGTCTTTGCAGATATAAAATTACTCAAATAGTTCACAAAACTGAAGTTTTCAAAGATATATTACTTGTGGATTAAATAATGGGTTTCAAATATAGCAATAATTCGATTTTAAGTAACCGATGCACACATACATCCAGTGACATCTATTTTCATTGTTTTTTTAGCATAGTGGTTTTAATGCCATTTTAAAATAGTATCCATTTGTATTTTGAATCTTATCTTTTTAATTATTCTTCTTTATATTGTTTGTCAGTAGAGAAAGTAATCATGCATATTATTTATAACCCATAGGTATATTAAAGAGATTGCACAGTGTCCTGGCATATGTTTAGGACCCCGATACAAGCTCTGTTGAAGCTGAATGTGCTCCACTTCTACAAGCTGTAATTTTCATTTTTAAAATGTTACCTGTTAATTTCCACACACACAAAAATAAATCATTTCAATATATTATGTCAATACTTTTATCCCAAAGGGCTATGGCTCTTGCCTCCATTTTGTGGAGCAGTAGCTTTATTGATTTCCAGAGAGTACATTACAGTAGAAATCATTACATTTGTAGTAGAAGAAACACTGTTCTCCTAATGCAGTTTCATTAAGAATAAATTTCTAATAATAAACACAATGTGCAATTTTATACATTTTTTTTATTCCTCAATTTATAAAATATATTAAGGATATTATATGATGTATTATTCTAAAAGTGTTAAATTTCTTGAAGTTCAATGTGAATACTTTTTCTCCAAAATTGTTAGGCATTCAAATAAGTAAAGCTAATAGTTATTCTAATATTTTTATTACTAACATAATAAACTATTATAATTTAATATTGTACTATAATGCAATTTAAGTATATCTTGGATATATTAGAAATAAAATAATAAAAATAACAACAGGCAATATTTTATTTAATATCAAATAGCATTGATAAATATTAGTGTCATATAAATATACTATATTTAAATATGTGAATAAAATAATTCAGATTAATATATTCCAATTATGTAATATAAATCCATTTATAAAGCAGAATAATATGAAACAATACTTATATTACATTATAACAACTATAACCAAGAAACAGTTTTAAAGTATTATGGAATAGTTTCTATCTTGTTAAGAAAATGAGCCCCTTAGGTGAGAAATGTTAAGACACCAAGCAAACTCCTTTAACTTACAAGGTGATTTCTGGGCAATGATTTGCTCTGTCATCACTATTGAATAGTTCCCTTTAAACATCTATAAAACACCTCTATTGGACAACTTTTGCTCTAAGTACAATTCTAAATCAATGGTTGTTTTTGATGGTGAAGAAGGGGTCTAAAGAGAGGAGAAAAAACACAATATTAAAACAGATAGAATTTAAAGATTGTAATTATTATTCATGTTATATAATTAAAGATTTTATTTTATATAGTTTTAAAATATAATGTAACTATATATTTTATTATTCTAAAGACTTGGCATAAATTATTGATATATATTTTTTGGTTTTTTATTTTCTAAAAATTAATTTAATTAGGATGACATTTGTTAATAAAAGTATATGGGTTTCAAGTGTGCAATTCTATAATACTTTCATATATATTAATAGTCCAATAATGTCACGACTGGTAACTGTATAGTAAGTATGTATTTTTACTATGTATCCTATGTGTTTTTAAAATGCATTTAAATATATAGAAAATCTGTACTCTGAGTCTCCAGATCTCTCATGTATCTATCAACCTGTATAAGCAATAGTAGATTCTCAATAGTACATTTTGTTGCTACTTACCATGCTACATTTCCATTAACAAAAATTGAACTAGGAATCACACCAAAAATGTTTTGAGTTATTACAATATTTTATTGTTTCAGTGAAAATGACAATAATTTTTTGCAATGCAATTGATGACATGGCATAATTTACATAATTTGATAAAAATGTGTATTCCCTATCTCCCTTCGAGTTATAATTCATAATAAACTCATGTGTTTTCTCAGAAATAAAATATTTTATTTATTTTTGTATAAGTTTCTTTTATCTTTATTGTTGAAAATATTACATATGTCCCCTTTTTACCTCCATTGATCCCCTCCAGCCCTCATCCAACCTACCCCAGGCCTTCCCCAGACCAGTGTCTGTGTCCATGGATTATGCTTATAAACATATAAGTTCTTTAATTAATCTCTCCCCACCTACATCCCCCTCCTCACCTTCCCTCTGAGATGCCTCAGTCTGTTCCATGCTTCTATGTCTCTGGATCCATTTTGTTCATCAGTTTATTTTGTTTATTATATTTCACATATAAGTGAGATCATGTGGTACTTGTCTTTCTCTGACTGGCTTATTTCACTAAAATATTTTATTTATGAATTATGTTATTTAAGCTCTAAAATTGTTCTATAGTGATATATGTGCTAATTGAGATATAAATATGTGCATTTATAGTCTTTAAACAAAATATGTAGATTTCTATGACCAAGATGAGCAATGCCTATGATCTTGGCATAAATAACTGTCATGTGATTTAGAAGCATGGATGAGATTTTCAATTTGATTAAGTGGTACAAGTTTCATTTATAAAGGGTGAAATAAGAATGTGTGCTGAAAGTTAATATCATTTATTTTTAAGAAATCACAAAGAATGTAAAGGAGGAAGACAATGGGAGATGTTCAAGTTATGTTTGCTCCTCAGAATTATTAGTTTGCATACTTAGGAAGGCTTTAACCTCTTTATAAAACATGAATTCAGACCCGACCTATGTCCCAATCGTAGAACATATGTAGTGAAATATGGACAAGAAGAAATCATTAAAGTATGACGAGGGTCACCATTCCATTTTGCATAATCAGTTGAGTATTGAATTGTGCTAATGCTCAGGATTTTTCTCTGTGTCATATGTAGTTCACTGAAGGGAAAATAGCTTCTGTGAAAACAAATTCTTATAGTTGGTGGGTTTGTTCTCTGTTCTTCCTGCTGTGAACAGGATTTTTAACTGTGGGTTTTAGCAATGCTGATGCATAACTATGGCAACTGAGTGTTCTTCCACTGCCTACTTGAAGGAAGTTACAAAAGTAACACTGCTTGTGGTTTGTATGAAGAGGCAGCCCACCATGGGCCTTGACCATCCCTGCATATTCTTGCAGTTTGTCTAATGGCCCGGGCTCTCTTATCTGATCCTGAGGAGCCTCTGTGGCTTGTCATACAGAAAACCAGTACGTCAAGACAATTACAATATGACTTCCATGTAGCTGCTTGCTCACCAGGGAAAGGTCAGACCAGCTTATTTGTTGCCTCTTCCAACTTTGGCTGCTTGGTCAAACACCAGTGGGCCTTTGACCCTGTGTTTCTCAGCTATTTCACAGCTCCCTGTGGATGGGGCATTATTTACGACCATTAAACCACTCAATGGACATTGAGGGCAGGGTAACCAGTGATATGTGGATACTCTGCCCACAGCTTTTTCTGTGAGTAATTAAGTCCTTCATCTCTGATCCAAGAGTTTCATGAATATCCACGAATTGTGCCAGTTTCATATGCTAGGTTGTGAGTAGGGTAAAATCTCAAACCCTTCACAAGCCTTCGTATAATTGAACTCTTGGTTTTACATTTTATCAGAATTTAATTTGAACATAAAATACAAGTCATTGTACAGTGCTGATTACAATGTCAAATGCATTTTTGAATAATTTTTCATGGATAGTATTTCACCAGCCAGTGGTGCTAAGGCTTTAAAGTATCCTCAAGACTCATTAATACCCTCGTTTGGAGGGTACTGTCTTTCATTATTCCAGTCCTGCCAATCATCCTTTCCTTGGTCTTTGTCTTTTCCCACATTTAGCTCTGTGGGATTTTGCTTTCCTCCTAAATTTATAAATTCCCAGACTTTTCACCTGCAAACACTTAAAAGTTTATTTTTGCTATTCTTTATAATACTATTTCTCTCCAAATCAACTATTCTATATGTTACTCTTAATGTCTTTGATATATAACCTAAAACTTATTTGTTACTTGCTGATTCTTACAGCTTCCCTCTTTCACACTTACTCTATTTCCTGGATCTGGGATTTCTGTTGTACTTGGTGATGTACTTGGTTGCATTCTCTCTTTCATGGTAGATGTTGGATTAGTCTTTTCTTCCATGAAGTCAAAGCTAGTATCAAATTTACTATTTTGTAGAACCATGATCAAATTAAGCCCCTTCCACATAAGATCCAACATGAGGGGTTGCTTTCTCCAAGTACTAAAATATTAAAATGCAGTAATAATTGTATATAACCTGGATATGATTCTTATCATGTAACACATTTTTAAAATTCCTGTTAAATAATAACATATCCTTTATAATCTTCAAACATTATTAGGTGACTTTCCCAAGATTATGCAGGTAGTATCTGGCAGAATTAGGTTTAAACTGGGCCAAACTGGCTTGAGCATTTACTCTCGTAATTATTAAGCTAAGTGGCTCTTATTTGAATACATTCAAAAGTTAAATTTCAAGGTCAGTACCAAATTTTCTTGTTGCTCCTTTGGTAGCAGCATCCAAATTAATAGTTTCAATTCTGGGAACCTATCTCCATATTTCCCTAATATACCACCAACAAAAGCACCATCAGCAATATTCTGATCATATGTCTAAAAATTGTTCTCATTATTATTTCTTGTGGTAGCACCTTAGAAAAGAGCATTCCCTTTTAAAATGAAACAGAAAGGTGTAGCAGACAGACTTTGACGTCCAGTAGACGATAAGAATTTACATCCATTTTGGATTTCCTTAAGGACCATAGACTAAGTTGCACTCCTTGGATTTTAGTTTCTCTTACTGAAAATTTGAGAAAATAACATGTTCTTTACAGGGTGGTTGTGAACTTTAAATAACACTACTATTTATGTGGCACAGTGTAAGCATTCAACAATATTATTTCTTTTCCTTCTTTGCAAAGTATATCATAGATTGTCTTCAATATCCAACATCTGTTCAATTTCACACATCACTGCTCCTTGGTGTATAAAATGAGAGACCATAGTACATATTTATTAAATTGCCACAAACAAAGATTAAATTAAAGGCCAGATCCTTTATTCCAGTGAATTTCAAGGTGAATTCTTTGTAAAGCAAACATTATTTTCTGACAAGAGAAACCTTTTCTTTCATGTTTTCTTTTTCAATTATTGAGTGAGCTTTAGTAGGAGAAAGACATACATACTACTAATAAATTTTCTATATTCAAAATTGAATTAATGAAAATAACATATTTTCCAATAAAGCAAACATATTTTTCAAGCAAAATACATAATGAAAGTAAATGATATGCTCTATAATTTTTTTGTTAATCTTTTATATAAATGTTTCATCTTCTTCTAAAAACAGTTTTCATGGTAACTTCTAAATGTCCTAGAACAAAATTTCATGTCTTTCTTTCAGCCTTGGAGTTTCTATTGAAATTAAACAACTCACATAGACCAATAAAACTGAATAGTGTTTAATATAAAGTTCTTTAAAATGTAAAGAATAGAATAATTTTAATCTATTGAAATTTCAGAACATAGAGGCAAATTAAGACTGTTACACAGGTTGAATTTTGGAGTATTATGGAGTATTAATCTACAGAATTAGGTAATTATGTCCTCATGATGTGATTCTTCTCTCCCAAAATTCACAAAATAACTTGTCTGTCATCAGTGTCTACCATATCAAGAAAGTATTAGTTTGGAGAAAATGAGATTATTGGAAGAAAAAGTAGTCTATGAAGTCAACTGAGTCCTAACTAACTAGTATATCTCAATCCGAAATAGGAAATGAATTTTCAGTAGGTCACAGAATAACTGCTTTACTCCATCATGGATACTGTTCTTAGGACTGAGGTCTGAAATTCTATAAGATAAGAAGAGCTAGTGTATCTTCCAGAGGGTGAGTTGGACACTCACAAACTGCTCATTCATGTGTTAGTGCCAACCTTGAATCAACAGACGACCCGATGGCTCAGTTCCGCCATCTCCTGCTTCATTGCTGTCACCAGGCAATAGGGAAAGACAATTAGCTTCAGATGTTTTCATCTATCCCTTGCTGCAGGCAGTGGGGAATGCAGACATGTTCCTAAAAGATGTGAGAAAATTCCTTTTACTGTAACAGTGTGTTGATGAAGAGAGGAAGGGCTCAGGATCTTATGCCATTTTGTAATATTGGGCTTCCATTTGGGGCCTTAGCTGTACAAGAAAGCTGCAATGACGCCACTAAACTGACATGGTAAGAGGCCAAAAAGCTCCATTATCTATTGGGTCACTGAATCCATCCCCACTGATGGACCGTTCTCTTGGGCATCTCTCAAGAAAAAGCCACAAAGGAGGAAAAAGCACATTTTTGCAGCTCATGACAATAATATTATAAATTATATATTACATATTATATTTTATACTACAAATAGTACATAACATGCATTACATTGCATGTAACTATGATATATCTTATATTTACATATAGAATATATACTATATATCATACTACTTAGTACATACAACATATTTCATATTACATACAATATGCTATAAATTGTAAATTTCATACTATATATACTAAACATTTATATAAGCACTTTAATTATTTAACACAATAACCATATGAGCTAGAAACTACTGTCCAAATCTTACCAATGAATATTGAAAAGAGCTATGCAAATTCTTTCTTCCTATTCTAAAGAAAGCTTAGAGTTAAAATATGAGATAAGGCATATTGAAATGGGAAATGTTATTAGATCACCTGTAAATTTCTGGGATGTTAGTCACGGCAGGAATAAGTGCTGCCAAGGTGCTAGTGACACAGATGGTTTTGGCAGGCGGTTAGTTTTACTGCCAATGCACCATAAATTTCTGCCGCTTGGAGGCACTCCTGCACCATAGAACAGAACTTTCTGGCTTTGAATTTGGCTTCTTAAGAGCTTAAAAGGTTTAGGACTGAGGCTTAAACCATAATCTGTAAAATTTGCAAATGACTTTTGGGTATACCTGAATCAATGATGGTGGTGATCAGAAATTGGCTTTACTGGTTACTATTTCAACTGTGTCCTAAACACAAAAACAAGCAAAAGATCCTAAGTTCTTTAGGTTAAGGGAATTCTACTGGTCTTTGTCTTCCAGACAAATGTAGGTTGCCTAGGGCCTGGAAACAGAGATTTGGGCTGAACTCTGGATTTGGTGGGACCTGCCTTCAGGCTGCAGAGCCTGGAGTCCTGGAGGGCTCTGCATGCCAGGAGGAAGCAAAGCAGGTAAAAAGACCAAACAGGGAACCAATCAGAAGGGCCTGGGCTTAGTGCAGAAACGATACTAATGAAGGTGTCAGAAACCACTTGCCTAAGGGAATCTGATGGGAGGAAGGACTCAAGCTGCTGGACTTTTATCAGGTCTCTCTGGCTACAGATGAGATAGCAGCTGATAGCAGCTAGATGAAACTGAAGAACTATGACCTAGAATTGAGAAAATGATTTATAACATTTATGCATTACCTATAGGTGTAACATGCTAAAATTAATTTTGAAATATTATTCTTTATGCGAATTCATTGTAGAGTCATATATAATTAACACTCAATATTACACCAAGATGCACCCTTATTTTTTCTTAAAAAGTTTTCTTATTAAAATTAATGAGAAATACCCAAGGGTAATCTGCTAAAAAACACTAGAATAAGGTTCTTCTTTTCCTTATAGTGTCATCAGTTGCTTGTGTGACCTTGAGAGGCCTAATTTGCCTCATTGAAAAACTTTTTATACTATTCTAACTCTAAATGCACTCAAGGATCTCTAACACACCTGCTTCTTCAATATGTGCTGTTTCTAAAAACAAGGCACACCCACAAAATATATTTTTAATTGAAGTGAGGCTGAATGAAATACAAGGAAGGGTATTATTCTTAAGTGTTTGATATAGTGATTTCTCTTAATTGCTTTTACTCCTGCTGTAAGAATATGGCTTAGCAACTGTGATGTTTGATGAAAACTGACGTTTTTTTTAAGTCAAAAATAAATAACTTGGAGTGCGGACTCAGAATTGCAACAGCTGTGTTTTGATGTTTACAACCACAGATGTTAGACGTTTCCAGATGGAAACAAGGTTGGCACTCTTCATTTTCCTTGAGAAAAAACTATGTAATGATGGGTAGTTAAAAAACAGTTTCATAGGTTTTCATGATACTAGTCATGAAAGTCTACAGTTTGTTTGAAATATACCTGTAATGCTGCTTTCATCTGGTTTTACATATTTGGTTCAACCATTTAAAACATTCAGTTCATTTAATTTTATCCCACATCTAATACTGACAAGAATGTTCACAATGGTGTTTCAATTCAAGGTTATCATTTTTTAAAACCTTGAATATTATCTAATTATGATGGCTATGGGCCCTTCAAATATTGTCAAATAACATAGTGAGAATTAAAAGAAAAAAAAATTATGCTTCTGAGTGATCATATCAATCTCTGACTAGGCTGTTATAATAAATTATAATAATATTCAGTATCTATTGCACTTTTACTCTATGCCTGATACTTTTGCTCTATACTTCATAATTCTATAATTCTATTTCTTATGTAAACCTTGCAACAATCCTATGAAGAAATTACTGTGATTATCTTCATTTTACAGGTGAATAATTGAGGATTAGAGAGGTTATATAACTTGCCATACTTCACACAACCACGCAAATAATTAAGCCACATTTCAGATCCAGAGACCCAATACTGGGCAGTAAGTGAACTGGCTCTTTAACCTAGTCTGGGCATCATGCATATCAAAAACTGAGGCTGTTCTAGGAAAAGCTTAGTCAACATTTGGAGTTAACTCTATTCTTGTAGTGAACAATTGTTCAGAAACAATGGACAAATATTGGAGGATACTTGAAGTCATGGGAAACTAGTTATCTCATAGTCTAGGTAAATAGCATCCCCTAGAATTGTGCCACTTCCAACCGACGTAGCTGTATGTGGCACCTTCAAATGTAGGAATGTCAAAATGAAATATATCTTTGCACTCACCCGAATCACTAAGAGAGATGGAAAAAAAATCCCTTTGTATTAAAGTGGAAGGCACTGTAACAGAAGATGGGATAAAGGGAAAGGATGGTCCAAGGAAGCATTAATATTAAAAGCAATGCTTCTGAAAAGCATACTTTATTAAAAACTAGTTACCAGACCACAAACCTCCTTTATGCTACTCATATTACAGAATATAAAAGATAAAACAAAGAAACACAACCCAGAAAAGATAAGATGACAACACAGAAGCTCTGATAACTTCTGCAAATATGGAACCAGAAATTGGTATTTCTTGTACATGTAAGAGCAACTGTGTGCACCTGTGTGTTTATGTACTTTGTCTCACATTATTTCCATTTTTATTCTGTTAGAGACACCAACCAACTTCCCAAAGTCAGGAATTAAACATTGCCCAAACCAAGACACCTGATTCATTCTTTAAGATATTAATAGCTACAACTAGTGGGGAAAGTTTTACCTGACAGTTTATGAACTTGTTAGTGTGAATCCAGAACTACCAGCAGCTTGTCCCTTCTGTAGATAGTCCTGCGTGCTCTAGAATATTACTAAAATAATCTAGAAAGAAAATCAGGAACGACTGATGTAGAAAGAATCCTGAAGACATTGTTTCCTGGTTCCACTCAACCTGTTTTACTCTTGCCCTTCCTGGATATGTGAACCAATAAATCCCATTTTGAACTTGAGCTAGTTTAATTGACTTTCTGTCATGTATCACTAGAGAGTAGTGACTATTACAGAGGACTTAATACAGCAGTTGGAAACAGTAACCATGACTCTACAGGCTTTCAAGTAAAATTTGTGTGTGTGTGTGTTTGTGTTTGTGTGTGTGTTCATTGCGACATGGTGATGGGGATGCTTTTTTCTACCAGCTTCAAGGCACAGAAAGCTTGGAAAAACATGTCACTCAGAGAGCCAAAAGACTACATGCAAAAATATTGGAGCTAAAATGGAAACTATGCCAAGCTCCAGTTGTTGCAGAAAATTACAGAAAGTGCAGGAAAAGGTAAAGGGGTCTGGTGCTCACAAGAATAAATTCATGGCAAGTGAGTCTTTCAAATCGTAGGCCACATAGTTTGCTGAAGCACATGGCAGTAGGGTCATGTAGTAATGCTGGTAGATATCAATTAATTTTACTTCAAAACTTTTTTATGGTTACCATTTAAATCATATTCCATTATAATGATTATATGAATAGATATTAATCAGTTTGAGTAGAGAAATCTTCATATATCTTGATTAAAATACTTGTAAATTTGCAATTTTGTGAATTACTATTATAAATATGAATATATGGATATCAAGGACCCACACGTTCAGTCCTAGATCAGAATTTGGATTTGGTTCCAGGCCCAAGTAGAATAAAATGGGTGACCACGCTGATAGCACAGTCCTGATATGTGTAAAATATTTGTCCAGATAGGCAGACATGAAGTTGGGACAGATTTTCTTAATCCACATCTTTCATGTGCAAACTAAAATAGTGGTAGGGCATATTACCTATGTATTACAAAACCCTAAAGTTGTTCTAATCAATCGCTAATAAAAGTTAGAGACCCAACATTTCTAGAAGTCTCTCCAAATTATGTGGCTCCTAAAATGTTCTACAGAGGAGGAAGGGCAATGCTGAAATTATCCCCCACTCTCAAGAGTCACCAGATTGATCATTAAAAACATTTTTTTTTTTTTTTTTTAGTTCAGTGCTTACAGACCTGAAAATGTGCTGCAGGGTTACAATGCCTTATAATGACTCTGCTAAATATTTGTTGAGCAGGTATTCCAGACTGAAAGACTGAGGGGACTACAACGTTCCAAAAATTAAAGGCTGAGAAATTTTCAGAACTAAACAAACATATGACTGCTCATGTTGAAGTCACATATGGGATCCTGAGCAGAAACCTTGAGCCAGGCTAATGCAAAAGCAACAAAAATGCTAAAGCATAAAATTATAAACACACATATAACATATATTTTTAAATTATAATAAATATACTATAGAGAGCTGTGTAGATAATCTCCTATATCTGGACAATAGTACCCTCCCCAAATCCATCCACACACCCAGCTTTCAAACCTTTCTATTATCTTAGTTCAAACTATCATTAACTCTTGTCCAGTTCTCTACGACTGGTCTCCTTGCCTACATTCTTGCCAACCACAAACCTGTTTTCTACTCTACAACAAGAGTGATTGAGCAAATACACAAATATAATAGAGCTCACTGCTGAGATTCTACATATTCTTAGGAATAAGAAGGCTCTGATTCTTTATACAGCATATAGTTAATCCATGCTGGTCCATACTCAGGTCCCTATTTTTACTATTTATACTTCAGCTATACTTAAGTCTTATTGTTTCTTGATATCTAGACTTTGTCTACCTACCTTCCTAATCTAAAGGCCTCCTGGGGAAAGAAATTTGATCACATATATCCTTATTCTTTTTAATATTTTGAGGGTTTAGCACATTTTACTCTATGCTCAAAAACCATTTATTGCATGAATGAACAAAAATGAGCATACTGTGTGTGTTTATGCACCCATATCATACCAAATTAACTCAGTAATCATCTTTAAAAGTGTGATCTGAGAATTATCTATATTTATGTTAAATCTGATACAGCAATATAAAAATATTCCAAATGATGTGAGAAAACTCATATGGTAAAGCTCTTCTAATTTTCTTTTGATATTTATACTGAAATATATTACATATGGAAGAATTACTTAACATTTCTTAGTCTCACTTTATTGACATGCAAAATGTGTATGCTGATAGATATGTTACTTATTATTTTTAGAATTAAATGTGAATTAACATATGTAAACGTTACTATCTTACTGGCTGTCAAATTCTAGGTGCAAATAAATAACATTCTCCTTTCTTGGTTGAAATGCATATAGCCACCATCTTTCTCATCTCAGGAAAATAAAACTGTAAAGGAATAGGATGACGCGATGTGGTAGCAGATTACTACTAGAGTCTACAGCACTGGATCAGCCTTTCTGACCCTTAAAATTTGACTCAGACAGTACTTTTATTCATGTTTTGTACTGATTGAAAGGGAATGTAGAGTAATATATTACAAATATTTAGCATAGAAAACCATCAGTTTCCTCTAAAGAATTTTATTCATTTGTGGTAAACACTCACAGTTGCTCTCTCACCTTCCTTGCCAAGAATCTTGGGGGGGAGGGGGGAGGAATCTTGGTTAGGGCCACTAAGTGCCTGGCCACGGAGATCTATCCTGATTGATCTTAGCTAATCATAGTAAGCCCACTCTGCTCTGCCAGATACTCACAATTCCAGTTTCCCTTATAGCCAGGGTTGGCCACTTGATTAAGTTTTGGGCAATAGAGCATAAAGGGAAATCTTCAGGGTGTATAGAGTGTTTGGTAGGAGAGCTTCTCTGCTTTCTGATAGAAGATATTCTGAGGATTTCAGAACAAATGCATAGAGACAGTCTGGTATCTTTACTACTTCACGGAACTGATGCATCCAAATTAGAAAACGCCTACCAGCATACTTCACATGAGTGAAGAGTAGCATAATATGCCACCCAAAATATCCTAATTTGGTATATTGTTTTGAGCTATAGGCACTTGAAAAACAGCAAGTGCAAGAAATGGCTTTCTCTGAACTCCCCTTATCTGCCTAAAGACAGATACTCTCTCCTGAGAGGCCTGTGCCCCACCCTTTCCTTAGTAAGATGGCAGCCTGAATTCTAAGCCTCCTCCAGGAGTTACTTATTTTTCCCTGGGTATCTCCCATTAATACAAGAGGTCTACATGTTAATAATCTTTTTTCCCCTTTTATTACAGAGATCTAAGCTAAGAAGTCAGAAAAGGTAGAGGAAAAAGTATTTTTCTTCTGTTACATGAGAAAAGCTTAAATTTTTGTTATTCTGTCTTTCTGTGACTTTAAAGCTTTCTTACTTGAGAGGATACCCAAATAAAGAAAATGCTGAACTAGAAAAAGAACTGGGTTTGAAACCAATGTCGCAGCACTGTTCTGAAAAATGCAAAGGTAACATGGATTGTAAACTCTATGACCTCTTAAAAATATTGGGTGTGTATGAATTACGTTGGCATTCAGATTCTGTTGTATGTTACACCTGCTTTTGCTGCTAGTGTTGACTCTCATTGCTCTTAAAAAATGGATTCTTGAAGTATGGGGGAACTAGAAATCTTTAATAAAATAAAAATAATATTATCAAAACATATTTATTTATTTCCCTGTTTATACTTTCAGTCCTTTCAGGTGCCATTCAATTAATTTCTTGTGGATTATTTTGTTGGCATATTGACATGTCACAATTTTCAAAGACACACTTTACCTTAAAATACCTTCCAACTCCATTCTCCACATATACAGGGCTTTCTAATTCTTACAAAGATATATTTTCAGGAAAAAAATATATCCTCTTACATCCTAGTGGATAAATTACTTATAAATATGCCCATCAGTCTCCATTTTTAGCTGTATTTAACTTGAGTACATGATTTAATGGAATCTAAGTACATGTCATGAGGCGTAGCGTGGTTTTTGTTTAAATGAAGGTGGCCTGCCTATTACCATTCAAGTAATTCCTCGGCGGAAGGTTACTCATAAGAAACACAAAGCCTGGAGCAAGTCTCTAACAATGTGATCAAGTTCCTGTCATGGCAGAAGGAGGGAAGATAGAAATTGCTAAGCATTTTACATAATGGTTCAAAAATATTGCCCGACTGGGCGTGGCTCAGCGGTTGAGCTTTGACCTGGGATCCAGGCGATCGGGGTTCGATTCCCAGTCAGGGTACATGCCCAGGTTGCGGGCTTGATCAATGACTCTCTCATCATTGATGTTTCTATCTCTCTCTCTCCCTCTCCTTTCCTCTCTCTGAAATCAATAAAGATATAAAACAAACAAACAAACCAAAAAAAAAAACCACACAAAAATATGAAGAACAGATAATCCCCAAACATAAATACTTCTGAAAATAGTTTAAAAATGTATGAAATTGTTGCTTCTGCATAATTTCAACACCTTTTGAAGTAACACAATCAAGGGGGCACAGTTCTTCTAGATTAAACATTTTATTGATTTTTAACTTCAATGGAGTGAATGCTATTGAGGTTTCATTTGTACAAGTTTGAAATACTTGGTTTTAAGTTATATTTTGGCATTGTGAATTCCCAAACGTACATTGATCAAATATTTTTTTATCTTTTTATTTGGTTTTTTAAATCTTTATTGATTTCGGAGAGAGGAAGGGAGAGGGAGAAAGAGATAGAAACATCAGTGATGAGAGAGAGTCATTGATCGGCTGCCTTCTGCATGTTCCCGGCTGAGGATGAAGCCTGAAACCCAGGCATGTGCCTTGACCGGGAATTGAACCTCAATCTCCTGGATCACAGGTCGATGCTCAACTGCTGAGTCATGCAGGCTGGGATGCTTTTATTTTTTTTAAATCAAAAAAGCAGACTGTAAATATGGGTACTACCCAAAAAGTAGACTTTTTTTTTTTTTTTGGCTTACATTTTTAATAGTAAAATGTATCATGAATTAAATACAGTGAATTAATCCAAAGAAAATTGTGAACAAACCAGATCTGTCTGTAATAACAGAATGAGGACTGTAATGATATAAGAAACCATTACATGTCTTATGTTCTATTTCTGACTGTATATCATGCATATATATCTTGAATAAGTTCCTAGATGCATCTAAAAATGTTACTTTTTCTTATGTAAAATGGAAATAATATGATCATAACTGAACTATTTCTGGACAATAAAAAGTGAAGAAAATGTTATTTCTTAAATATATTTATTAAGTTCATTAGATTCCACATATAAGTGAGATCATGTGATGTTTGTCTTTCTCTGCCTGGCTTATTTCTCTTAGCATAATTTTCTCCAGGTCCATCCATACTGTCCCAAAGGATATGAGATCCTTCTTCTTTACAGCTGCATGGTATTCCATGGTGTAAATGTCCCACAGCTTTTTTACCCACTCATCTACTGATGGGCACTTGGACTCTTTCCAGATCTTAGCTATTGTAAATTGTGCTGCAATGAACATAAGGCTGCAGATATTCTTTCTGATTAGTATTTCAGGATTCTTAGGATATATTCCTAGAAGTGGGTTCACTAGGTCAAAGGTATTTCCATTTGCAATTTTTTGAGGAACCTCATACTGTTTTCCATAGTGGCTGCACCAGTTTGCATTTCCACCAGCAGTGTACTAGGGTTCCCCTTTCTCCACACCCTCACCAGCACATGTCATTTGTTGATTTGTTGATGGTAGCCATTCTGAAGTGTGTGAAGTGATACCTCCTTGTGGTTTTAATTTGCATCTTTCTGATAATTAGTGATGTTGAGCATTTTTTCATATGCCTCTTGGCCATCTCTATGTCCTCTTTGGAGAAGTGTCTATTCAGATCCTTTGCCCATTTTTTAATTGGATTGATTATCTTCCTCCTGTTGAGTTGTATGAGTTCTTTATACACTTTTGAAATTAGCCTCTTATCAGCTGTATCCTTGGCAAATATGTTCTCCCATACTGTGGGGCTCCTTTGTATTTTGAGGCTGATTTCTTTTGCTGCATAGAAGCTTTTTAGTTTGATGTAGTCCCATTTATTTATTTTTTCTTTGGTTTCTCTTGCCCTATCAGTGAAAATTCCACTACGTGAGATGTCTGTGACTTTACTGTCAAACTCTTTTTATGAGGCCAGCATCATCCTAATCCCAAAACCAGATAAAGACACTACAAAGAAAGAAAATTACAGGCCAGTATCCCTGATGAACATAGATGCTAAAATCCTCAACAAAATACTAGCAAACTGGATCCAACAATATATTAAAAAGATCATACACCACGACCAAGTGGGATTTATTCTGGGGATGCAAGGCTGGTATAACATTCACAAATCAATAAATGTGATAAATCGCATAAACAAAATGAAGGAAAAAAATCATATGATCATATCAATAGATGCAGAAAAAGCATTTGACAAAATCCAGCACCCATTTCTGATAAAAACTCTCAGCAAAATGGGAATAGAAGGAACATACCTCAATATAATAAAGGCCATATACAACAAACCTACAGCCAACATCATACTCAACAGTCAAAAACTAAAATAATTTCCCTTAAAAACAAGAACAAGACAGGGGTGTCTACTTTCACCACTCTTATTCCACATAGTACTGGAAGTCCTTGCCACAGCCATCAGACAGGAAGAAAACAGAAAAGGTATCCAAGTTGGAAAGGAGGAAGTAAAACTGTCATTATTTGCAGATGGTATGATATTGTACATAGAAAACCCTAAGACTCCACCGAAGTACTACTAGGTTTGATAAATGAACTCAGCAAGGTAGCTGGATACAAAATTAACATCCCAGAAATCGACTGCATTTTTATACAACAATGAGACCTCAGAAAGAGAAACTGAAAAAACAATCCCATTTACCATTGCAACTAAAAAAATTAAGATACCTGGGAATAAACTTAACCAAGGATGTAAAAGACCTATACTCAGAACACGACAGGACACTGAAAAAAGAAATAGAGGAAGATTTAAACAAGTGGAAGAATATACCATGTTCATGGATTAGAAGAGTTAATATCATTAAAATGTCCATACTACCCAAAGCAATTTATAAATTCAATGCAATTCCTATCAAAATACCAACAGCATATTTCACAGAGCTAGAGCTAGAAATAATATTCCAAAAATTTACATGGAACCAAAAAAGACCCCAAACAGCCACAGCCATCTTGAAAAAGAAGAACAGAGTGGGGGGGATCACTTTACTGGATATCAAACTGTACCACAAAAACATTGTGATCAAAACAGCCTGGTACTGGTAAAACAACAAACATATAGATCAATGAAACAGAACAGAGACCCCAGAAATAGACTCACGCCATTATGGTCAGTTAATGTTTGACAAAGGAGGCTAAAGCATACAATTGAGTAAAGATAGTCTCTTTAATAAAAGGTGCTGGGAAAATTGGACAGATACATGCAAAAAACAAAATTAGATCACCAACTTACTCCATACATAAGAATAAATTCAAAATGGAAAAAATGCTTAAATGTAAGTCTGGAAACCATAAAAATCCTGTTTTCTTTTCTTGACCCTCTCTCCTCCCTTTCATCCCTTCTTTTCTCCTGCTCTGTAAATTTTGAGTCACCTAAATCCATTGTGAAATTAGTAAAATCTTTGTATCTTCTTCCCAATAAAATCCTTTCATTCATCTCTATTCATCTTTCAAAGTGCTCATGGACTGTCTGTAGCCTTGGTGACAAGATAAATCTTTTTTTTTTTTTTTTTCTAGAAAAGTATTACAAAAAGAAAAAGGCCCAAGACCAAAGGGATGCAAAGGAACATCTGATTAAAAATTTTATTGCTCCCAGTGGCTGTGATTCAATGGCTTCTCTTTTCCCTTATCAAACACAAGAACATTTGCCAGAGCAATTGAACTTAACAAAAATGAGAAAAGAAAAAAACCTCCAAGTAAAATTGTTATATTGGTAGATAAATTAGAAGATATATTAGACTATGTAGCCAAACATGGTAAGGGGTGGTACAGTCAAACTATAGGAAAATAGGTTAGTGCCAAGGTGTGATCAGCTCCATGGATTACTGGATGCCACACCATGGGGGAAAGTAAGTGTCAATATAGACAGTGTTGTCCCAGACATCAGACAATATCTGGGCTCAGTAATATCAGCTAAGACTTTAAAAGCCACCGTTGTGTTTGTTGTATAGTAGTTCCCCTTTTATCCATGGAACCCCAGTGGATTCATAAAACCACAGATAGTATGGGACCCTATATATACTATGTGTTCCCCTATATTTACCCACCTATGATAAAGTTTAATTTGTAAATTAGGCAGAATAAGAGATAAACAGTAATAAAATGTAACAATTATGATAATATATGGTAATAAAAGTTATGTGAATGTGGTTTCTTTCTTTCAGCAAACTAACATGAATTTCTTTTTCTTTCTTCACAATTTAATGATAGATTTGCTCTTACCATAGACCTTAGCACCTCAACTATAATATATTTTTTCCTTATGAAGTCTAGAACTTTCACCTTTTCAGTGAAGCACTTTATGGTTTCTCTTTGGCATATCTGAATTACCAGCATAATTACTCTTGGGCTTTGAGGCCATTATTAAGTAAAATAAGGGTTACTTAAACACAAGCAGTGTGATAACTCTACAGTCCATCTGATAACTAAGGTGGTTACTAAGATCCTAGCAGTGGGGATATGTGGGTATGCTGAGCAGAGGGCAGGGGAAGGAGCAGAGAAGCATGAGGTTTCATTGTGCTACTAAGAAGGGTGCACAATTTAAAACTCAAGAATTTTCTATTTCTGAAAATTTCCATTTAATATTTTCAGACTGTGATTGACCATGGGTAACTGACACCATGAAAAGCAAAACTGTAGATAATGGGAGACTGCAAAAGATGATTAAACAGTTCCTCTTGTATTCATTTTCAACCATGCTATTCCTCCTTACCATGGCATTTAAGGTCTAGTGTTATAATGTAGCCTTAATATCTTCATTTTAATGAATTTCACTGTAAATCCACAGTGTGCAAGAAATGGGCGTGCCCTGGAGATACACTGATGATCAACAGATCATACTTCCTTAAGGCCTTTGCATGTATCTCTGTAGCTCTTACTCTGGTACAATTATCATTCCAAAAGTCTGCTTTCTTCAGTAGATCACGAATTCCATGAGTTTCCCGGCTTTTCCACTTGTTTATTTTAAAGAAGTATGCCTATCATAATTGCCCATATGTATATACACTCAATGGAAATTAAGCTACTTAGCTAAACATCTCTTGACCTTGATTCAGAGAATACATGTCAACAAAATTTGCCACCTGTTTCAGAACCTCCTCATTATATATGCTAGTTCTCTGAATTTTTTTTATCCTACACATTATCTTAAACATGTTTCTCATTAAGCTTTGAATCCACCCCCTTCACTCATTGAAAATCATATCTCAAATCCATGCAGATGACTTTGGCTCTTAAAGCAGTGCTCCCAGTTATTAAGTCTGGAAGCAGAGCACACAAACAGTGAGGACTGTTCTGATAAGAGACTTCACCTGTCTCAGAGCCTGACCCTGTTCACTGGTCTTCAGTCATGGCCTGTCGATTATCTAAACTCAGTCCGGGAGAACCCTTTCCAAGGGGGCACTTTTTCTTTATCAGAAGGACTTACAACTATACAGATCCTTGGGAGACAGCCCTTGTTCTTTACATGGATGGGAGTTTGGAGAAGATGACAAATGACCCATATTCCCTATTAGGACTATTTCATTGCATTAAATAAATGCCTGCTTAAAGAGACTATTTGTCACCAAGGATAATTTAATCAACCTCATACAAGGTGAGGAGAAAACTAGGAATTAGAACAAGAGCTGAGAACATGAATCAGTTTTTTTCTCCACCCAGATGCAAATGTGCTTCAAGCTATTTCTGTCTTCTTACCTAACTATTGTAGTTACTAAAAACCTGTTTGCAGTCATTTGTATCCATTAGCTAAAGCAATTTATTACATTAAGGCTTTTATGGTTATAAAATAATAATTTTTATATTTTTGGCTAGATTATTCTAAAATAATAGCAAATAAATAATTTTTGAAAGTTATGTTTCCCAGTAGTGCTTTTTTCATTAAAATTCTTAAATAAAAAGCATACAAATAAAACAATTTGATTAACAAATTACCCAAATCTTGATTCAATTTTATTCATACTTAATGAGATCAAATTCTTTATGCCTAAAATAAACATGTGTGCTAAAATTATGGCTATATTTCTAATTAATGGATACATGAAATAGAGAATTAATATTTTAATTTTCATTATTAAACATATAAAGTCCACATGTAGTCCTAAAGAATATAACTGTCAAACATGGAATAAACCATTCAACAGCAAATCTTAAGATAGTACAACTAAGTGGTCCACTTAAAATAATAGAAAATGTATGTTTTCTGCTAATGACTATTCATAAATGGGGTACACATACAGCTACAATGCACAAGTTTCAGGAATGAGAGTTAATTTTGAGGATAAAAAGAAAAAAAATTTGTAATGTAAAATTAATGGTGCACGTGATTAAATAAATGAGTCAATTACTGAGTAAATAAGGTCTACTGATTATTATCATGGAACTGTTGTGTTAGTTAGTGGTCTAGATTCACAGTCCAGAATGTATTTCCAAAGCCCACTCCTGTAGTAAAACACCAAATTTTGTGTTTTGTTTGTGTGGTTTTTGTTTTTCCCTCCGGTAACGTAGAATTTAATATTTTCATGAAGTATTATAACATTTGTAAAGGTTTACAAAAATAATCATATTTTTAAATGGATTGTTTTTTACAGAGTTTTGATAAAATAATTCCAATTAAAACTGAGAAAGAAAATTGTATATTGCTTTAAAAGAAACACCTGTGACTATTTGCATTACAAAGTAAGGATCAATGCAAATCTTAATTTAGATGCCGCTTTTCTGTAGGAGCTTTCCTTGTTACTAAGGCTAGGCTAAGTGTTACTTATATACATTTTCTAAGCATTTTGTACTTGTTTTTATAGAATTTATCACAATTACAACTGAATGTTTAATTATCTGATTAATTTTTTGCTTTCACTAGAAACCATGGGTTAAAATTTAGGGCAGGGAGCAGGTTTCTTTCATTTATTGTTCTATTTCTAGCAGTTAGTCATGTGCCTAGTTTATAGAAGATATTCAACAAATATATTTATTTTGTTTTCTTTTTAAATTTATTTTTATTGTTGAGAGTATTATTGTTGTCTCAACAAATATTTTAAATGAATGCTTATTAAACAAACATATTTTAGCCAACATGCAGTAATGAAACCCCCTCCAGGCCCCCAAGAACTCCATCATTAAGAGGAAGGTGAAGATATGTTCTGATTGGTGAATCTATGGCTTCACTGAGATATGGATAAGTTACTGTTACAATGTAGAGATTTATCTTTCCTTCCATTGAGCTCCCATACAAGCATTCTTAAATTTTGGAAAAAAAATAAGTTTAAGAAGTGTGACAGCCTTTGAAAGCCAAACAGGATAACATGCATAGAAGGAAATGATAGTGCTGTGAAGTTTATCGTAAAGGCAGGTCTTTATAAAAATAATAAATTGGGGGGCTGAGTGCAAAAGGTAAAAGAATTAAGAAGTACAGATTGGCAGATACAAAATAGTGAAGTGGGTATGAAGTAATGCATAGGGAATATAGTCAATACTATTTAATAACTATGTATGGTGTCAGGTGGGTACTAGATTTACATGGGGGATCATTTGTAAATTATATAAATGTTTAACTGCTATGCTGTACACCTGAAACTAATATAATAATGAATGTTAGCTGTGACTGAAAATTTTTTAATTAAAAAAATAGGAGATTAAGTGCTTGTCTCTCTCTACTTATACATGTAAAAAATCATCTAGGTAAAGTCACAAATAAAGAAGTAAGCAGATTATTTCAGGAACTGAAATGTTAGATTGCTTATAAAATGCACTAAATAACAACTTGACAGAGTAATAATACTAGAATTGATGTGGAATTATTAAAACTATAGAAACTGCCATCAAAGGTATCACAGCCATGATGATGAGAAATGTGGGAAAAGTTATAAAATTAATTAGTTTTAAAATTGCCTTTTGAACTTCAGGAAAATATTCAAAGAACTGTCTAACAAGCATATTTTTATAAATAACTACATCCAGAAATATACCTGGCAATATAGTTGGTAAATAGAATTTTTTTAAAAAATAATTTTTAAAAGGAAATTCATATAACATATAAATATAATTATTCTATTCAATGAACAATGAAGATTTTTTTAATTTTGTATTTTTAGCTTTAATTTTAAGGGTATTCAAATTGAGTGTTTCTCTCAGTTTTTAGAGCTTTATGTTAATAAAGGAACTTTATACATATGCCTGTTGAAACAGAGGAAAGACAGGATAGAATTTTAAAAAATTAATATAGCTACATTTTAGAAATGAAGAAACTGAGATTTAAATCACTATTTGAGTTGTCTAATCAGGAGTGCAACCAATCTAATTCTTATTTTCTATTTTTACATAATGATATGTCTCTCAAATGAAACCTCTACAGGAAAAAATGGAAGGTGCCATATATAGAACAATCTTAACATATTTGAAAATGTATTCATATACTTCACACATTCAACCAATAAAATACTTCCTTAACAGAAGTTATAGTCTATTATTCCCAATAAAGTTGTGTTTATATTAAGATTATGTGAATAAGTTCTATATAGTAAACACTTTTAGAAACATAATCTAGAATGCTCATTTGAATTTGTAAGAGGTAGACATGTCTCAGAATAGTAAATATATTTTATTTATTATTTTTTAATTTTTATTTTTTCAGTTCTCTTTTGTTTTCTCTTTTTTGCTCAATCCCTTCACTCCCACCCCCACCAGAGTGTTTAAATCACATCTCTTGCCTTGTGTAACAAAATAGAGAAACACAGTATTTTATATTTAGGATGACTTATTTGCTCTTTTTATTTAGAGGAAGAATGCTTTCACAATGAGCTTTGCAGCTATATTTTGAAATAGACCTGTTATAAAAATTTTCATTTGTGTTACTCTTATTTATCCTCCTGATTCTTTTCCAGAGTAGATATGATATCCTTGTAACTTACTAGTTATTAGCAGCAGGGAGGGAGCCAGGGGAAGGCCCAGTAGTGTCCCCGCCATGTGTACAGCTTTGCCTGGAAGCTGCAGCTCAGCCCTCCCCAGGAGGCCTCCCACCTACGCCCCAGGTGACTGGGGAAGGGACCGAGCAGGGAGAAAGTAGACGCCGCCCAGGAAAGTCTGCGTGGCTTAGGGGAGGCACTGCTGGTCAGTCACACCCGGAGCCGGTCACTGGCCAGCGTAGGTGTGGCCACCGCAAGCTTGCACAAATTTGGGATCCTTAATTCCCTGAAGGAAGAAGTTCCCCTTCTTGTGCTCTTGGTTGCCCCTATGCTCCCCGGATTCTTACTGCTCAGGGGCCCTCCCCTGCCCTTGCCCGCATGGCCCAGGGCCACGCAGCGCCCCACATGATGGACTAATGGGCTGCAGCTCCCCCATGCTGCCCTGGACTCTGCTCCAGCCTGGAAGGGAAACTCTGGGCACTGGCTTTGCTTCCAGCTCTACTGAAACCCCAGCTGCATGTCTATGGCTGGACTAAGGCAAAGGGGACTTTGGGAAACACAGGGATTTAATTCCACGCAAATAAGATCACTCATCCTCCCGTGGGAGTCTCAGAAATGGTTTTTCTTGAGATATTGTAAAGATCCCATCGCTGGCACCCAGTGGGGAAGAGGACACCCCAATTTCTGTCATAACACATATATTATGTATTTTACAACTAAAATTCATTATGTTGCTTTAACCTTAGAATAAATTTTTAATGACTATAACTCCTTTCTGATCATTTAAAATATAGATGATCAATATATTTAACAAAGACTAAAAACAATTTGGCATCATATACATGTCTTAGAGTAAGCTCTAACATATCTAGGGTAAATATATAAATGTATTTATTCATTACAGGTTTTGCTTTAGGGGAGGAAGAAACTTTGCTCTACCCTTGTAAGGTTCTTCTGGGTGGTCTAATAAGCAAATCGACATGAGACAGATTAACAAGAGAAAATAACCAAATTTAAATACATATGTATACATGGGAATCCCCACATACATGAGGGAGTCAGAGACATCACATAAACCAGAGTTTCAGAGACAGGACGGGAAAATTAGGTTTATATGACATTCTGAGCTAAAGACAACATAAAGCACCTTGGGGCTTCAGAGTCACTACAGGATACGAAGAGCAGAGGTTCAGTGCTTAGTAGTTTGCCCCCCCATATTAAATAGGTCAAAACAAGATTATCTTTGAAAATCTCTCATTATGAATAAGGCCCCTAATATAAATTCTTGTAAGTAGTTAAGGAGGTGGTATGTGGGTGGACAGAATTTTCTCTTGAGCCAATATTGCCTTTAGCTAAAAATAATCTGCGTACCACAGAGGTACATTTGGGGTGACTTGTTTTGAATTCCTACATGCTCATATTTTGGAATAAAAAGCTGATATAGTGTTATCAGAAATTAAAATAAAACCCAGAAAATGCCTACTTTACCAGAAAAAAATAATTGCCTCTTGGCTGAAAATAACTAGGTATTAAAATTTTTAAAAATTGTATTATGCTCACCAATGCAGGCTGACTGAATCTTTTCAGAGAAGATTCACTAGGCACAAGGTCATTTATAAATGCTCTCCATTAAGTATCCAAAGGGCAATTTTCTGATATCCTTTCATATGTGTTAGTCTTTCTAACATAACTGACCCTTTGGAAGACAACTCTCTCCATCTACATGTGAAAAGTGCTGAATGTTTCCTTTAGTGAGATTTAAATTGCTTTTAGCAGGTCAGGTCATTTCATTTAATGGTTTCACATTACTTTATTCAGCTTGCAACTCTTAGAAACACAAAAATGTTTCATTCCAACTCACCTTTTCAATGGAACTTAATATTGTGTTTGTACAGTTTTTAAAAATTACTATCTGGTATATATTTCTCCTTCTCATAGTCTTCACTGTCCCATACTGAATAAAATTTTAGAATTTTAGGTTTTAAATGTGATTTATGGTGTAGGAGGGAAATAATCTTTCTATCTTTCTGAGTTCTTAGCCGAGATCCTTATAATAAAAGATAGACAAGAGAAAAACAAACGTAAGTTTGTTAACATGTATACCTCATAGACATGGGGATACCCAGGGTAAAATGAATAACTTAGCCTTCAGGCTTAAATACCATCTTAACAGGGAAAGGGATGGGAGTATAAGCCTCTTAGGTGAGAATAGAGATATCCCCTTTTTGCCAGTTTACATTTTGCCTCTTCACTTTTACAAAGGACCTATATCAGTATCTATTTTCAATAACCAAAAGAATTCTGAAGAGGATTTTTGTTCTAATGAATAAAAACAAAAACAGCATTCAGCATGTTTTGCATGGAGCCATTATAGACCCAGAGCACCCCCTGAGCAGTTGGAGTGTTATCACCAAACTCTTTCCCTGGGAACTACACTCATCTCAGCATCAAGCTGCCATAGCTCGGAACTGTGTCTATGAGCATCTGAGCTTTACTTCCCTTTATTTTGCATATCCTTTATCAAGATGTGTCCTAAGGTATCAGGAAAGCCTAAGAGAACTCATAAGGCTGTAACACTTAGTGTAAACTGGACATAATTAAGCATTTTGCTTGTGGTGAACATAAAAAAACATTGTGCATGAGTTGGAACTTGGGTCTACGAACACTCAAATATAAATTAATGATAACTGCCTCTTCACTTTACACTGCTCCAACTTGGGGAAGGCTTCATAGGAAGACTCTAATTTTGGTTAGTGGGGGAAACCTTGAAATGATTTTTAGAAAAGATGAATGGGCCTTTAGAAGAAGAGGTGGGCTATGATAGATGATGTGGAATTGTAGTCTCCTCTACTGTAATAACATTTAATCTTCTCTGGGTGATGTGCTAACCAAAACCAAACAAAAGGTTTAGGCTGTAATAAAAAATAAAATCATTTATTTTAGATAAAATGGGGGGGAGGGCAGGATTGTAGCCCAAGAGGAGCAGATTTATGTAGCAACTTAAATGTGCACCAGAAAGAACAAAGAGAGGCAGGGTTTGTAAAGGCAAAAACCACAGGTGCTGTTCTCATTTAGGTCCTTTATGCCAGTGGACTATGTGGCCAGCTTAATGGGATTTTTAGTACAGTTCCATGGGAGTCCTTCATGTAAATAAGGGTGCCGGCTGGTGAAATGGATTGGCTCCTTTCAAGGGAAGGGAAATAGATGGTCTGGTTGCAGTGGTAAGGAGGAGTGAGAGTCCACAGATAGCAGGTGTTGATCCAGGATGCTTATGGTTTGGTTATGAGCTAAGTTTATGAACAGGTCAGTGACTTAGTAGCAGCTCTGAGAACTGAGGCATGAGACTTGTATGGGCCCCACTTCCTCAGTGGCCTCCTGACTCCATTTTAAGTCTCTTAACAATGCTTATTCCATTTTTCTTTCTTCATTATCAGAAGAAGCTAGTGGGGAGGGGATGTTTGACAACTGAATTCATTTTAGAGCTTTTGTCTTTAGGCAGATAAGGGGAGTTTAGAGAAAACCACTCCCTGCATTTGCTGTTTTTCAAGTGACTATAGCTCAAAATAATGTATATACCTCAGTGGCACATTTTAGACAGAAAGCCCTGAACTCTCACAGTTATATAGAGGTGTTATTTTGGGGTGGTATATTCCGCTACCCTCAAGGGCCAGACACCTTTTATCTTTTTCCTACATGTTGTAATGCCCCACAGAGGTGCTTTGGAATTCAATTATTGCAATTTAATTAGAAGTATATAGTAAACAATGATCAGGGAAGATTGCCTTGAATAACTTTTAAGGTTTGAATTTCTGAACTGCTTTCCACTATGTGGACATTGGTTCCTGTATTTTTACCCCTCCCATTGGGGTTTAGGGGCTTTGAGCTAAATGCCTAACACTTTAGGCATTAAAACACTGTTAAGTTTCATAGGGAATTCCATTGGGGAAGCACTGCAGCCTTGACAGAAAAGCATACCTCCAGAGGCTCTCAGCTTGAGCCTGCCTATATTAAATAACATTTTCTGAAATCTCTCACTTTATGTATTGTTTGGACCTGGCCTCAAGCACTCTGTTTACTTCCCACTTCCTATACTTATTGTCAACTTGTCTTGTATCTGCCATCACAAGATTGTGATGCTTCTGCTATTAAAATCATCTTTTCTATTTTATTAAAAAAAATAAAATGGATAGTAATACAATCATAATACCATAATAAATAATCTTTCATAATTTGATGTAAACTGAATGTGACATAAAAAGCTTTACAAATTTGAACAATTCCTTTATATTTTTTATATGAAAAATTCAGCAGGTTTATATTAAAGAAAATTTAGAAAGCATCTATCATATGTGTTCTGAAAAAAGTCACTTACATTTCATAGCAAATTGTAGTTAAGAAATAGGCATATTGGAATTCTATAATTGCAGCAATGATTGGAAATTTTTGCTATTTCTATTGCTTTAAAATTAATTGGTTCTTTCATATTTAAATACTTTTTTTAGAACAGTTTTTCCAGAGGCCATGGTATTGCATTTAAGTTTTTTTCCAATGAAGTAGAGCTTTATTTTTTTCTGTACTTACTAAATTAAATATTCAGAAAGTAATAAAGCATTTACTTATTGGATAACTTAATTTTTTTGTTTGTGTAGGTAAAAAAAGAATCAGATATAACTAATAGAAATGCTATTTTAGATCCAATGTTCTTCCCAAGGAGTCAAGGTGTTTTTTTTACCAGTGATAAAATTCTCATGATTACAATCTTGATGTCAATTAAATCAAGGCCTTCTGATAGTCTGCAAGTTGTACTCCTAAAACCAATTTTTTATTATTTAATGGAATTACGTCCTTGTGAATAGATGTGTGGTCAATAAGATTTAAGCAGAAATGATAGGCGCAACTTTCATGAGATCTCCAACGTAAAACCAAGCCACTTATGTAAACATGGTAAAAATTAACACCTATACAATATTGCCTACCAGTTCATGAAGACAGTGTCTGTTCATACATAAATTTTGTCTTTCAAAAAAATAAATTTCTCCATATTTATTGCATGAATTGTTAAAATTTATTTCTAAAGGTATTTATTATTATTATGTGTTTTGTATTATATTTTATAAGAACTCGCTACCAATACTAAAAAAATAAATTGATCATTTAAAAAATCACATATCTATCAAACTTAATTTCTCATTAATTCTAGCAAGTCGTTTGTAGATATTACAGTAGTACCTTGGTTTTCAAATGTCTCCATTGACGAACATTTCGGTTTACAAACTCCGTAAGCCCAGACGTAAATGCTTCGGTTTTCGAACACGCCTCGGAAGTCGAACATGCCACACGGCGTCCGCTGAGGCCCAGCTGTCGGCTGTTGATCCCTTGGTTTTCAAATGTTTCAGAACTCGAACAGTCTTCCAGAACGGATCACATTAGAAAACCCAGGCACCACTGTATTTTGGATTTTCTGTGAACAAAGTTACATAATCTGGGTTCAGTGATAATTTTGTTGCATTTTTCTTACCTAATCTTTATACCTTTTTATCTTTGATTTACTACTGGAAAGGTTTGAATATTCAGTTAGAAATTATGGTCCTCGAAATAGAAATCATGAAAAAGTGTCATTTATAGGTAATGACAAATTTTGGGATATGACCAAAGAAGTTATGAATGTAGTATAACAAGGGATCAGAGGATTTTAATCCAGTTGGTCAAAAACTGAGAAGCCCATATAGCGAGGGAATCTAGATAGCAACTGAAGTCACAGATAATATTGTTAGGCTTAGTGATTGAGAAAGTAACTATAAGCCAGAAACTTCAGTAGTTAGGAAATTAAAAGGAATGGCCCTTGGGATAGTAGATTATTTCACTAGGAATAATAAAAAGTAGAATATTCTAATGTTATAAAACTCAAAACTGAAGTTTTTAGGGAGTAGAGAAGTTGAATATATTTGAATAAGTAGAAATATTCAGATGAACCAGTTTGTTCAGTCTTCAAATTATTCAAAAATTTGCCCCCAAAATCTGTTAAATCATCTTTAATTTATTTAATGAAATTCTGAGAATTGCTCTATAGACAGTTATGAATTTATAGATGCATTTGTCTAAGCTTTTTAAGTCATGTGAGAATTCATCTGTATTGGTTCTTAAATTCCAAATTGCTTTCTAATGTATCTCTGAAGCAGAATTTATGGATTTTTTTCAGTTACAAAGTTACAACTTTTTTGTCAATTTCATTAAGATATTAAGTACAAGGATAAGTATTTTTTAGTATCTCTCAAAGGTAGATTTTTTTCTTACAAAAGTGCTCCTCCTTTAGTGGAAAAGTTTAAGAGCATATGCCCTTTGCCCATTTCTTCTTTACCATTACCCAGAGCCCACTTATTTTGTTCAGAATTCACTCTTTCCCTATCTTAGGTTTTACATGGACAACTATCTATAGATTGCCTTTAATTCAAATTTTACACCAGTGGCCCAGTTGGTTAATTTTTGTTGTTCTTGTTAAGGAATAAGCTTCCCAAAGTGTTTGTTACTTCAAAAGTATTAATGGCAGAAAAAAAGCAACATTTTAGGTTATTTAAACACATTAATTTTATACTCCCTCCATCTCTGTTTTTCCCCATTTTGCCTGGCCAAGACAAAGGACCCAGCCCTCGCTCTGCCTCTGAAGAGCAGCTCCCACCATTCCCTTCCCCTTTATCTTCCCTCTCCTCTTCCCCTACAGGCATGCACCTCCAAAACTCTGAAGGACCCCATGAGGCTTTCAACCAGGGGAGCAATGGGCAGTGGCAGCTCATCTCCAGCTAACCCCCTGAACCTGTCCCCAAGGCCCCCTTTTCTCTGATTTCCCAGAGAGCTAAGGCAGCCCAGCCTAAGCTCTCCTGTTGCTTCTTCTAGGCTAAGCCCTTTCTTGTTTTACTGTCCTCAGCTTTAATAAATGTTCCTTCATAGTGAAAAAAAAAGTCTTAACAAACCAAAACTCTAAACACATTGAATGCCACAAGATCTGTGAAAGAAAAATATAAATTTTAACTCTCTTCTCAGTTTAGAGACATAAAGTTGAAGGCCACTACTTTTGGGGCTGAAAAAAATGTCTCCTGAGACCTATAAACTTGACAATAATAAATCCTGAAATTTAAATTTAATACATTATGACTTTCATATGCCTCTCTTGGAAAGTCTTTTTTTTTTCTCCCCCATTTACCTCCTTATCATTTCTTAAAGTCTAGTAAAGACTCCTGTGGAGTCACATTAAAAGAAAATTATTTTCAAGAATAAAAATTCTCAGCATAGCAATAATGAGTTTTATCATAAGAAGCAAGATGGAACATATCTTAACATTTATGCAATGCTGATTCTTCTAAAAATATCACGCATTTTATATTTAACTCTCATCAGTGAAATGGAAAGAATTAACATTTCATATTACAACTCATGTTCAAATTTTAAAATCACTTTTACATTGTGTCAGTGGAATCTTTTTCAAAGATGTTTCAAAATATTAACCACTTTTGTCATTTAAATGCTGGAGCATATTTAGAATCATATTTTTATATATATGTTGCTTAAATGGAAAAATGAACATTAATGTTCTTAATATCACTAGAGTAATGCAGAATAATAAAATCACAACTATACTTATTTAACTTATATTTATATGTTGCTATACCAGAGCTTCAAATTATGATGTTGAAAATATTTAACATCATGTTAAACATGATGAAATCACTTATTTAAAATAATTATTGAATGAATGATAGAGATATGTTAAAGGTTTTTGCTAACTGTGGTTGATATATTTGAGAATGCTGATTGTTTCTGTTTCAAAGCATGAAAATCTATGCAACTTTGAATTATTTTAAAAACAATCTATACATTTTATGGTAGTTGCATTGAAAAATACAAATATCATTTGCTCATTTAAAAAAAAACCATGATTCAATATAAAATAAAAATGAATTTTTGTTGCTTATGTTACACCAGAATTTATAATCCAAAACTTTATTCAAAGAATACAAATACTTAAAACTAATATTTATAGAAAAATTATTTAGGTCACAAGATATACACATAACTCTAGCTCCAAACAATACATATAAATAATGACAGAAAGTTAATTTTTAATTATTTACTTCTTAAGTCAAAATATGAAAGTTATTTTTAACTGAATGTGATGATTTAATCTTTGTTAAAACAGTCATGTTAGCTGTCAGAGCTTTGGCTTATTCAATTATGTAGAGAAAATCCTTAGTTAATAAAAGTTTAATACAATTGAAGCTTACCAAGACTATTAAATCTCACAACTATAATATATCAAAAGCACATGTCACTGCTTGATATTCAGAGGTAATCTGTAGGCTGTCTACAATAATAATGAATCCAAATCTCTGTAGGAATAAAAGGTAATACAAAAATCAGGTAGAACACATTATAAACCAGGATGTCCAAAGTTTATCTTCACAGAGCAGCTTCACTGAAACTAAAATAATACAAAGAAATAAATTAAACTGACATTACGTCTAAGCACTTGCCTCTAAATGGGTGATAACAAGGAGCTGATACAGATAAAATAGACATATGCGAAATGTGCACTCTTGGCCAATCTAAATAGTTGTCAAATTGTCTACTGTAATTTTAGGATGTGTTTGAAGATAAATTTGGTTATTCATGTTTGAATATGCATTGCATGACATAACAAAAATTTGATGAATTATACTAAATGTTATTAAGTGAAAATATAGTATAATTTACTTAAACCATATGATTTCATTATTGATCAACATTTCTTAAAAATATCTATTAATTCATCTTATAAGATATTTATACTCTTTAAGAACAGTGTGTGTTGATAAAATGAGTAAATTAATATTGGGCATCTTAAAACGTGTATTTTAATTTTAGAAAAATTATAAGTTTCAAAATGTAACCCATGGCATAGTCGTATAATGAACAAAATAACAGATTTGTAAGAATTGATAATACATACATTAATTGAAAACATAATTGAGATGGTGATGTGGTGAATTATTTAACTTAAAGTTCTGGATATTTCATTATCTAGAAAGTTAATAATAAAAGTCATTTAACAAAATTGAAGGAGGATTTAACATGCTTTTTGACTAAATATTAAAAAATAATGAAATTTCTTAGGATATAGTCCCAGAAGTGGAATCACTGGGTCAAATAACAGGTCAATTTTTAATATTTTGAGGAAACTCCATACTGTTTTCCATAGTGGCTGCACTAGGTTGCATTCTCACCAGCAGTGTACTAAGGTTGCCTTTTCCCAATATTCCTTTCCATCACTTGTTTGTTGATTTATTGATGGTAGTCATTCTGGCAGGTGTAAGGTGATACCTCATTGTCATTTTAATTTGCATCTCTCTGATGATTGGTGACGCTAAGCATTTTTCATGTCTATTGGCCATCTGCATGTCCACTTTGAAGAAGAATCTATACACGCCCTTTGCCTATTTTTTAATTGGATTGTTTGTCTTCCTAGTGTTGAGTTGTATGAGTTCTTTCTATGTTTTGGAAATTAACCCTTTATCAGATGAATACATGCACCCCTATGTTCATAGAAGCATTATTTGCAATACCTGTGATTTGGAAACAGCCCAAGTTCCCATAAGTAGATGAATGAATAAAAAAAAGCTGCGGTATATTTACATATGCAGCTGTATAAATACTATGTGGTTGTAAAAAATAATCTCTTACCCTTTTATTTTTATTTATTTATTTATTTATTTTTTAAATTTTATTTTTGTTTAAAATATTACAGATGTCCCTTTTTCTCCCCAGTGACCCGTTCCACCCCTTCCCATCCCCTTCCCCAGTTCCTCTCCCCACCATTGTGCATGTCCTTGGGTTGTCTTACCCTTTTAGACAGCATGGATTGGCCTGGAGATTATTATGCTCAGGGAAATAAGCCAGTTAGAGACATAAAAATAGCACATGATCTCACTTATATGTGGAATCTAATGAACAAAATAAACTGAAGAACAAAACAGGTTCAGAGACCTGGATGCTGGATGTGTGTAACAGATCTCAGAGAGGAGGGGCGGGTTGAGAGGGGGTGGGAAGAGATTAACCAAAGAACATATATGCATATATCCATAGCCCATGGACATAGAAAATAGTGTGGGGATGGCCTGAGGCAGGGATTGGGTGGAGGGGGATAAGGGGGGAAATGGGGGACATCTGTAATACTGTCAATAATAAAAAAGTATAAAAAATCATGAAAATTGCAGTATTGCTACTACAGCATATTCACACTGCTGAAGAGATTATAGTTCATAATAAATGAAGATATAAATTCCATTTTTCAGTCTTGCTACAAAGAAAGGACTGAGATAGCAGTTGAGAGTAAAGAAGGAAGGGTGGAGGAAGGAAGGAAGGAAGGAAGGAAGGAAGGAAGGAAGGAAGGAAGGAAGGAAGGAAGGAAGGAAGGAAGGAAGGGAGGGAGGGAGGGAGGGAGGGAAGGAGAGAGGAGGGAGGGAGGAAGGAAGAAGGGAGGAAAGTGAATTGGATCGGGAGGCTAAGGAGGAAGAAGGGGAAAGGAAACTTTAATATTGCAATGTAACATTGTTTGAAAACAAATTGTTTGGAAAAATATAAACTCTAATTTGAATTACAGGTCAACATTATGTGACTTAACAAAGAAACAAACAAAAAATACTTTCCTCATGTAAAACAGCTCAAAGGTGTTTGAGAGAATTTTAAAAGATTATACAAATAAATACATATAACTTATAGTGCTATCCCAAGAAGTGGAAGCTATGTAATAATGATAGCAATACAATTTTTATAACCAGAAAGCTGGGTTTCAGTAGTGAAAAATAAAAATCTTTGTTCTCAAGGATCTTATCCTGTATTATTAGTTTCTTAGGCCTACTGAAACAAAATACCATAATTTGCATTGCCTAAAATAACAAAAATATATTCTTTCACAGCTCTGGAAGAGAGAAATATGAAATCAAGATGTTGGCAGAGTTGACTCCTTTTTGGGATCTCAGAGGAATGCTGTGTTCCATTCCCCTTTCCTCGCTTCCAGTGGTTGTCAGCAGTCTTTAGCAATGCCTTGGCCTATGGCAGTACAGTGCGATCTCTGCTTCTTTCTTCACATGGCATTCTACCTGTGTCTCTTCTCTTCTCATAAAGATATTGGAATAATGATCCATCCTACTTCACTGTACCCTAATCTTAACTAATTACATCTATAATGATGATATTTCTAAATAAGTTCAAACTCTCATGTACCAGGATATAAATTTTAGGGGGTCTATGTAACCCACAAAACTCTGTCATGGATGTAAAGAAACAATACACAAAATATGTGAAATATATAAGATATTAGATAATGCTAATTACTGTGAAGAGAATAAATCATGGAAGGGAAAGGGGTGTCATCTTAAATAGAGTGGTCAGTCAAATTACACTTCAGGAAAGCCATACAGGATGTGGGAGAGTTTTTGATACCCATCAGCACCTCAAGGGGTTCATTCACCTGCACACACCAAAGCCCAATCAAACACAAATAGGAGTTTGCAGCCAAGGAAATAATAGTTTATTAATTAAGGAAATGGCACCACACCTGGATTCACAGGTAAGCCTGTGCTCAGAGATCTGGCTCTCAATGGCTTCTAGGAGATGGGCTATACAGGGCACTAAGGGAGTTAAGGTCATGGTTACAGTTTTGGTCTTTATTGATTGATCAGCATTAGGGTAGGCAGTAGTTATTCATTGCATCTGATTCAGATAGCAGGCATGGCATCACTCTGTCGGGTTTTTCAAGGGTGTGGTTGGTAGGGTTCTTCAGCGTTTCTAGGTCTGTAGCTGAAACACGTTTGAGGTCTCCGTGTTATCTCTAGTTTGACTGAAATTCCCTCTGTGGACAACAGACCCAAGGTTTTGTTCCTAAGATTATTTGATGCTGACCAGAACCTCCTTGTACTGAAAGCTTAATGATTAAGGGAGTAGATGTGTAAGGGAGAGGGAGGTGAGTCAGTCAGGGTGCTAGACGATGTTTAATTCAAAAGGAAAGAAAGGAGAACAGGTCATATTAAAGCAATATGGTTAGAGTCTGTTGTGTGAATCAATACAAAATCCACATGATATATCAATTAATAAATGTGGAAATACATCTTTGAAATCAAACTACTACTGCCACGTTCACAATAGCAAAACCCTAACTATCTAATCTTTCTGCCTTTGCAATTTAATCACCTGAATCTTTGAAGGGGAAACGTGATACTGAAAATCAGTCTTACTTCTCTGCATTCCGTTACCTTCAATATCTTGGTAAATCAAGGTACTGACTGTTCTAGTAAACTTAAACTGTAACTTTTATATCCTCATGGATGGCCTAAACTATTTAGACTTCCATCTCCCAGAAGCCTTATTTGTCTAGATTCTTATCTGTCCCTTTCTCTTTAGGAGAAATAGGAAATATCCAAGAGGAAGAGCACCACGCAAAAAACTGCACTTGGCTTAATGAGCTTCTGTTCTCATTGGCATCTGGCTGCCTTGAAGCTGTCTGTTGTATTCAAGTAGTGTGTTCTCTATTTAAAATCTGCTTCAGTGGTAGAAACTTTAGTCTTCTTTGACTTTTCTATTAAATGAAAGCTGAAGTGCTAATGAACTTTGAAAAAAATCCACTATAGTGGCTTTACTATCATCTAATTCTCTAGTTCTTTAATCATTCTTCCCCCTAACCTTCATGATCATCTCAACTGATGAAAAAAATCACTTGAAAAAAATCCCACAATATTTCACTACAAAAACACTTCGAAATCTAAGAATAGAGGAAACTTTCGCAGGATACTCCTGGTTTTATCTCTATCATTCTAGCCATGATTCTTTAGCCTTCTTTGCTTGATTCAATTCCCCTTCCTTTCCCAAAGTATAAAATTTTGCATAGCCTAAGGCTTAGTCCTTAGACGGTTTGCCATTTCTGTTTGCACTCAGTTCCTAGGTGATATCATTCACTTTCCTGACTCTAATAGTGTCTCTGTAGTAGTGACTCCCTAATATAATGTTAACCTAGAGCCCCAATCTCTTTTCTAGTTGCAGAAAAAATATATTCACCTAAATGCTTGACATCACCATTTGGAAATTTTAAAAGTGTCAACCTAAAAGTAGAAGGTTGAAATGAGAAGCAATAAGTGTTTATTTGGAATCAAAGATTTGCAATTTTGGAGCACATATTTAGGCAGAAACCCAAATAGTGTCCTAGTTACAGAGTTAAGGGCAAAGAAGTCTTATGAGAAAAGGAAAGTAGTAAGTACATAAATAGAAAAAAGAAATTCCTAATGGTGCTAACAGGCTGAGTTATTCTTTAGCTCTATGTGGCTGTTTACTAATTCTATTTTCAGATAGAGAGTCCATAATTATCAGTCCTTGTGGTTAGGATGTCTGCTTTCCTGTGGGATTTACAAACAGTTGTTTGGAAGACAATGTTGGTTTGGCCCAGTCCAAAGGTCTGATGCAGATTAAACAGCCCAAACTTTTAAGGAGCAAGAATTACAGGACAGTTCCTCCAGGATGGCTGCTCTGGCTCCATTTTAAAATGGCTCTACTTATGTCAACTTTCACAAAAGTTTATCAAATTTAATGTGCCTAAAGACAGTTCTTGATTTGAACCACCCCCACCCCTGCCAGCAACACACATGTTCATTTTTTAATATTTTCTATCTTAGTTATGACACTATTTATGGAATTGTTTGAACTCTATTTCTTTACAACTCTCAGAGTCATATACAATTCATTTGTAACTCTTTTCAACTCTACCTTCAAAATCTATCTGAAATCTGATTTCTAATCACCTTTTTCATAATCAGTATAATCCACTTTGGCAAGCCCCAGTCATCTGTCATCCAAACTACTGCCAAGCTTTCTTGACAGGCTTTCTTTTACCCTTGTCTACTAAAATCTCTTATGGATCCTTTGCTGAAAAAGCCAATATGCTCAGTATTTTAGATGCATTATCTCATTTTATGTGGCCTTCATTATAATTCTCTTAACATATACTACTTTTTATTTGAGCTTGCATATGAGATAACTGAAGATCAGTGAAATCAGATGACTGGTTCTAAGTCACAGTTTCTATGTAGCATAGCAGGGTGCAATAGTAATTTGCCTAAATTCAAATCCTATGTGAGATCACATTTTAAAAAATATCTGTGCAATATTTAGTGAGGATATAAAATAGACAGTTTATGTGGAAAGTTCTTTCATATAACACTAGAAAATATTAACACATGAATGACAATGATTTTTTTATTTTAATAAAGATTCTTTACTGACTTCAGCTAAAGTAAGTCATAACAAGGATGCATATTGATAAATATGCAATAACACTAGTTAACACTTATTTTACACTTATGAAATAGACACTTTTCTAAATGTTGTACAGGCATTGTCTGATATAAACCTTCTAATGCATTATGAAGAAGTAATGTGACTTGCTGGACATCGTATGTTTGTTCACAGCCTGTTAAATTCCTGGAGTTGCAAGATATGTAGATAATGATGAGCAGCCACGTGAGGTTTGGTTGATAGGTTTCTGAAAAGTCACTGTACTAATTGTCAGACAATGATTCTCTTTTATACAAGTCTAATTCTTAACTTTAAACAGAAGGGATAACAGAATTAAATTTAAAAATTCAGTGCAGCAGATTGGTTGACTTTCTGAAAGTACCGTGTTCTGAATGCACCATTAGGGAGTATACACACCAGGCCTCTCTACTTAACTGCGAAAGGAATGAAGCTGATATTAGAAGAAATTGGAATTCACGGAGCTTGCTGGCCCTGAGCCACCTAACCTAATCAGCTTTGCTAGAATGGTAAATTATAATGTCTATGAGTAGCAGAAGAAACTGAAATTAGCAAATTAACATATGATAAAGTGACTTTTCTCCTCTTAAAACAGAGGCAGAATGACTTAGAGAAATCTTGAAACATTATTTTCAGTATTAGACATTTGTCTTAGCTCTTGGCTGCAGTAAAAACATTTCCTTGGCATGGTAATTGGATGTTTTCCCTTTTACAGCACTACAGTGACCAAAATACCTATTGTTTGACAATTGCTGTGCTAAGAGATAACAGGTAAACATGCCTGACAAAGCACTCACTTCAAAGTAAACTGCACCAGACTTCCACTAACTCGATCTTATAAACACACCTTATGGAAATCCATGTTTAATGTTCAATTCTTGAAAAATTCATCTGAATGTATTTTCAATGCAGTTCATTTTTTCCAAGAAAATATTAGACAAAAACCTAAAACATTGGAATCATCCAACTTATTAGTCAGGTAGGACACCATAGCATGTGTGTATTGCTCACAAGATTCACACAGTAACTGGATATGGTGAGATTTAAAAATGTTTTATTGTGGGTTTGCATCATTTTTTTGGTAAGGGTCTTGTTAGCTACAAAAAGTTGTTTATTACCTAAGATAGACATGTCTCTATCTAGAATGAGGGCAGTGCTTGCGGTTTTCTACAGAGCATCAGAGAGACTATAAAAGAACTCAGGGAACCCTAGAGGACACTGCTAGAAGTTATTTGTGGACTATAGTTTTTTTGTATCATTATTAATGTGGCTTAGTTACTCTTGCCTAATACCCCAGTCCTATTTAGTAGATTCTCTCATTATATTTTAATTAGAATTCCCAAGATAGAGTTGTGTATGTGGTTAAAAAGAGATTTTTTTAAAAGCAATTTTTTAATAAGTCACAGGCTAATCTCATAGCTATGGGTCTAACCCATAAACTATGGAAGGTCATGAGGAATTCAGGCTGTATGGAATATTAGGTGCTCTGTGATCCAAACCTACCCTAGTCAAATAAATTTGAGAAATTAATCTTCCTACATAGTCGGTTGTCAAGGCATAGTCAAGGCTCACAGAGGCATGGAGGTAAAACAAATACAGAATTTAACAACACTGCCAATAACAAACAACCAAATACAGAAACAGAAACAGTTTAACCTAGTGTTTACCAGATGTGTTTGACCAAGGATATCTTTTTATGAGTGAATAAAGGGGCTCTATGGAATGTAACCTCACAAGGTGATCTGATCATAAATTCCTAACTGGGGCATGCCATGGTGGGTAGTCACAAGCCAGGCATTTAACTTCTTTAGTAAAAGGTTTATCTTTGCCTTAACAAGCCCTTCCCATTGTTTCTGTGAATCTAAGTTAATACCCATTTGAAATGTTTGCTTTCAGACCCCTCCTACTGAGGCACAACCCTCAAGAGAACACACAGTGTCAACCCTCCTGATCCAGTCCCCGCCTTGCTTTAACCCGCTTTCACGAAATCTTCCTTATGCCCTCCTCCTTAATCTCAAATGCGTAAAAGAAGCTGCTGTTATTCTCGGAAGCATTTATCTCAGTCTGTTGAGATCTTGCTTCCAGGCATATCCTCTGTTTGACTCAAATAAATTTTTATAAAAATCCTGCATAAGTTTAAGTGCTTTTACACTGACATATGGTACAGGTTTTTCATAATTCCATTATTACTTTTACTTAATTTCAATCACTGCAAATTAAATTCTTCATTAGAATGGACATTAAATTAACTTGAATTATACAAAGAAAACAATGATAAGGTCAAAGCTAGCGACAATATTTTGTAACAATATTCACACTTTGATCTGTATTCCCCCAAATGACTCTATGTTTATTTTTTAAGGGCAAAGAACATGTTAGCATTCCTTTCACCGCTATCAAAATACCTGAATCTTATTTTGTCCTGAGAAGAGATCATGGGAAGGATTTGAGGAGTTTGTAAGCCATAATATCATAAACTTGGGTATCATATAATAATTTACTCATGGTAATTTATTTACCCCATTAATATGATCACCTCTTCTGAAGATTATTCTCTTCTGAAATTGCTCTTTTTCTAGTGCATTTACAACTCTTCATACCTCCATGCATTAATTTTATATTACTGTTGGACAAATCACAGAAAACTAAACATTTTAAAAACATCACATACTTATATCATGGTACCTGTGAGTCACCAACCTGAGTATGGCTTAGCTGGGTCTTCTGTGAGGTCACATTCAAGATGCTACTCAGGACAGGGTAATCATCTAAAGGCTTGACTGGAGAAAGATACAATTCCAACTCATACACATTATTGGAAGTAATTCTTTTCTTGCAGCTGAAGCATTCATGGCAGCTTGATTCTTCAAAGTTAGCAATGGGGAGAGAGAGAGAGAGAGAAGGAATTATCAAATGGTGTTCTATATTATATAACATAGCGTTATTATGGTAGTGATATTCCCTCACCTTTGATATGCAATTTTATGGAATTTCAGGAGTGACATCCCATCACTTCTGCTGCATTCTATTAGTTAGAAGATAGTCACAAATTCAAACTCTTCCCTTACATAAAGGCAGAGATTATACAAAGGAGTAAAAGTAAATTCCTAGAGGTCTCTCTGTAGCACCCAGGTGTCACAAGAGGTTTTCAAGGAATGAACGTCTCTTTGCCTCAACCCTCCTTCCTGATTTGGGAAAACCAGAGTTCTTTAGGCTCACTGAGAGACAATGCAAAGGCATAAAGATTCAATGTCTTATCTCCCTCCTTCCAGGATCCTGATAAAATGGTCTAGATGTTCACATTTTCACTTTCCCCTTTAAAGGAAAAGAGTTCACATAAAGCTGATGAGAGCAATCGGAAGACACAACACAATACAATGCTGAAGAGCACATCTCTGACTCTGTGGCAGTCTCTTTGCCTGGAAAGTGGACCCCGTAGGAGCAACCTGTGTATCAGTGAAATACTTGCTATACTAGTTACTGTCTACTGACGCTCAGCATTCCTTCTCACCACTGCATCCCACGCTCACCATATTGCAAGGACTGAAGGAGTCAAAGGCTACATTCCCAGACTCTTTCCACTAAAGTTTGCGATGTGATTTAGATTGTTTCAAGGAAGTGAGGCCATGCCAGAGTGGGAAGGCAGAGGAAGGCAGAACCAATGTATCCCCAAACTGCAGTGGAGACTGCTGCTAGTTAGTACAACAGAAAGCCCTTGTGTTTCAATGTGTAAGAGCACGCTTTATGGGTGTAGGGCAGCCGTGAAATCAGCAGTTGGTTTCCTGCAGATTTCTGAACTCTGAGTGGCTGCAACACCTGTTTGTTGACTTCTAGTTTGCAACAGTAGTTGCAATGGCATAAACTTGAAACCCAGTGACAGTGTTCTGACTTCAGTTCCAGATCTTCTAACAATTATAATGTGTTTGAAAGACTTGCAGTAGTTTTTTGTTTCCTGCATTAAAACTTGTATCAGCATCTTCAAAAAATCTAGCCTAGACTTCCATAAATTATCTACCTTACTTTCTTGCTTCTGGGTTTATGAGTAAATATGAATGTAAGGTTTCTCTTCTTTTCCTTGTCGCTTGGAACAAGCACTGAATTTCTTTTGAACCTAATACATACACATTTAAGCATAACATATTTTTGATTATATTTATGTTTGAATAAAATATAATTTACCACTTTAACTGTATTCCAAGCATAGTTTCATAATATGTGGATGATTTCCATAAAGAGATGGCAAGAATTTCATAAACATGAGGCTTAAGAGAAGTGATTATCTTGTGTATGTTGTTAGTGATTTAATATTTTTAATAAAAAGCTCATTTTAAAAGATGTCAAAAACAATGTTGTAATAATTTTACTGCCCGACTATGACCAAAAACAGTCGTAATACCTAAAATTCATTCTGCAATGCAGTGTTTAGGAAATGAAAAGCTACAACAAGAAGAGGTCTATTAAATTAGTTTTAATAAGAGTTGCCAGAGAGAAACAATCCTATAGCACTTTCAACTAAACATAGATATATTGCAGTACATTTAAATTTGCTGAAGAAAAATTACTTGTGTAAAGGAAAGTCTGAGTCCAATGACAGGGAGAAGAAAGCTGTAAGCATATAGCACCACTTATGTTATTAATCTGAATGACAGGGAGGAAGAAAAAAAAAGATAACAATAGATGCTGACAATGCATAGAGTGAGCCATGAATTAATTTTTTCTGACAGTGACACCTTTCAAAGGACACTCTTTAGCCACAAGCAGTAGCATTTTGCTCAGAGTATAAAATGCAAATATAACAGTACCACTTATATAAAAAATATATGATCATGTTAGAAATATTTCTTTTTCTATTATGTTTATTAGTATATGTGACATTGTTGATCAACTACAATTTCCAGTACCTTATTTTCTTACTGTTTTAGATTAAAAACATCTAGTTACACTGACCTCTAAAAAAGGGATGTAATTCTATGAAAGCCATGACTATAAAACAATGTGTAAGCAGCTTTATTTGTTTATGTTTTTTTTAAAAAACATGTTTCTTTAAGAAATCACCCAAGGATGAAGGGAGATTCTGTATTTATAAAACAGAATATAAATATGTATGTAAATACACATAATGAATTTAGGAACAAATGTGTTCCAACCAAAATTAAAGTGGTAACATAAACTGAGAAGCCAAAAAAGGGTTATACATTTCCTTCATATGCAGGGCTACCTTTGGAGGTTTAGATTGGTGCAAATCACCTCTGTTCTACACACCTACATAAGTATAGATGCAAACAATGATATATTGATTCTTACTGAATATAAAATTATTTTCTCTTATTTAATCATTATTATTGTTATGAAAGCAAGTTTGTACAACTTTCCATTTACAAAAAATAAGTGTAGTCTTTAAAATACATTAATACATTTGTTTATTTTCAATAAATTTTATATTATTTAATTTTTCACTACACAAAATTATTTAATAATTACCAAGTACAATAATCATAATAAATGTGAAACTTTTTAATATAAATGTGACATGGAAAAATATTAGAACATTGCTAATGAAATAATCTAAACCTTAGATTCATTACTTATAAAATGGGGATTGTAATTATCTTACCTACCTTGCTAGGCAGCTTTGAGGACTTAATAAGATATTGTGTCCAATGTATCATTTGGCACAGCCTATGTGCTCAATATATTGTAATTAGTATTATAATTAACAATCCTCAAAGCAAACACTGGAATTCCCTGGCATCCAAGTGCATTGGCTTGGCTGCCTATTTAATTTCAAATTTATCTTAGATGGAAATCACATTAATATACCAGAAAGTGTCTCTAGCAGCTATTTCTCAAATATATGAATAAAATAGAAGTAAGGCAATTTAAAAGTAGAAATTTACACTACACCATAACTATGATTGTTTGTTTCCTCTCCATTAATGTAGAATATTAATCCAAGACAACCAGAGCCTTGGTTTATATCACTGAATGATGGGGCTTTAGAAGAGAATCTTCATGAACTGCATGAGATCCTTAAAACTGGCCCAACCACTGAGCAACACTGGCCAGGGCTAAAGTCTGTAAGATATTTTAAATTAAAATGTAGGTCGTATTTCGAGTGAAGTGTGTAAAAAAAAAAAAAGAGAAAAAAAAGAAAACTGTGTAAAATTGATGGGGAAACATGCAGGGGCCTCTTTTAATACAAAACGTATTTGACACTGGTTTATGAGGGAAAATAATCAGTTGGATAAGGGATGTCATCATATCACCTCTAGAGTTGATACATACATATCAATACATATAATACGAAAAAATGTTATATGTGTTGCAAATAGAGAGAGAGATACTGAAGATGAAGTTAGCTTTCTCCATTCTACCTAGAAATAACATAAGCTACTTTTAACTTGATAGGCAGGATATTGGAAGGAATATCTGAGCACTTTATATCCTAGTTTTGTGACCATTATACAAGAAACCAGGACATTTCAATGTCTGAATATTACTTTTGTTGAAAAACACACACAAAATTTCCACCGTGGCTGTGCTCTATAGAAGTACATTTTTCCTCTCAGAAATCTGAAAGACACAAGTTGCCAATGGTACTAGCAAAAAGGAACCAAAATGCAGAAGCTAAAGCAAATGATCAATTAATAGTAGTACATAAAATAATTGAAAATTCCTGTGTGAAAAACAAAAAAGTGCATACATATGACAAAAGAATAACAATATTCGGTAAAAAAAATTCAACAACCCAGTGTTTAAAAATATAAAAGCTATTAACAAGTGTTTCATAAACAGTGAAAAATAAATTGGAAATAAGCATCTTAAAGCATACTACAGTATTAGCCACTAAAATTATGCAAAACAAAACCCTTTTTAAGGTTTGACAGTATTGTGATAATTAGAGATATGGAAGTATAATTAAGGCAGTATTTTAAAGGACAATATAATGCTGGTCAACCTTTACAGTGCACATTTTTTGCTTAAATTTCTTATAGGGATGTTATTACAAAAGCATGTTTATTTATATGTGTGAAGATGTTCATTGTAGCATTGTGTGTAATACCTGAGAAAATCTGGAGGAAAACTAAGTGTCCAACAACAAGATACTGTTTACATAAAGAATATAATATTCATGTAATGGAATATTAATGTCTGCCTTAAAAAAGGATGAGATCAACCTAAATATGATAATGTGCACTCAGCAGCAAGGTGTATTTGAATGTTAAAAAGAGAAACAGGGAGAGTAATAACTTACTATTCTATTGATGTCATTGTCATGTAATTTTTTATTATATAGAAATGAAAGTGTTGATACTGTCACTAAAGTAATAATCTTGAATATTTGACTTATAGAAGACAGAAATATTGGTTATTTTATTTTAAAAATTACCTCTTAGATAAATTTGGTTCTAATGAAACCAGCAAAGTTGTCTTAAAGAAAAAATATATACACCTTTCATTCTCACTCCTCTACTGCTGTGTTTCTTCTCCTTATATTTCTATAGGATCGTACAAACATCTATGCACAGGGATTTTATTGTTGTTCCTTTGTTTTGTTTTGTTTTGTTTTGATCATTGCTGTTCTTTGCCTGGCACATTCTTAAACCTTACTGCTCCAAGTAATGATACAGTGTCCCAGTAATTGATAATTGACTTGAATATTTAGTTCCTGGTTTCTAGAGTTTGATCCTAATCTCAATAAAAGTTATGCATTTTAGTTAAGCAACACCTGTACATTTTAAATTAGAGAAATTTTACACAATGAGTATTCTACTTGTTTCAAATGATAATAGCAGAAGAAAATTACTCTCTTTGACTTGCACGCATTTTAATAAGATAAGCTCTGTTGCCATTTAGTGGGAGCTACCAGAAAAACACAACAAAACAAAAAACATAGTTAGTCTCAAAAAAAGACTATTCTTAAAAAGTCTGTGCTAAGTTGTCAGCATTATTTTTATATTTTAAATTTGGAGAGTACCACATTATTTTGAGTATCAGCATAATCAATTTGAAACAGGAAGCAGATATGGATGAGCTAATCACAATCTAAAATAAGCTAAAGTATGAAAGGAGTTAAGAGACAAAGTGCTGAAACAAACTCACTGTAATCCTTGTTTAACATATTATCCATGATGGTTAAATCTGTGAAGACATGAAACAAAAAAACAAAAAATTATCAGAATAAGCAATTTGCCAATTTGCATCATAAATTATTTAAAAAATATGTGAAAGCTCTAATTTATCAGTAATTTCTGAAATGTGTGAGGTTTAAGAAAACTTTTAAATTTACTTTGCAAAAATTTTGGAAATTTAGTGTGTTATGTGTGTGGGTTTTTGTTTTTTTTTACATTAGATCTTTTATTTTTTATTTTATTTATTTTTTTTATTGTTCAAAATATTATAGATGTCCCCTTCCTGCACCCACTACCTACCCAGGCCTCCACCACACTATTGTCTCTGCAATATTGTACCTAGATTACATAAGTAATGGAGCAGAATTCATCATTCCCACATTATTTCATTATCTTCCAAACTACTCATTTTCTCAATGTTTTCTCATGCAGTCATGTTACATAATGTAAGACACATTATAAATCCTGGTTGTACAGTGTATTCTTAAAAAGATTGACAAAGCTGCCCGGCCGGCCGTGGCTCAGCGGTTGAGCGTGGACCTGGGATCCAGGTGATCGGGGTTCGATTCCCGCTCAGGGCACATGCCCAGGTTGCAGGCTCGATCAATGACTCTCTCATCATTGATGTTTCTGTCTCTCTCTCTCCCTCTCCTTTCCTCTCTCTGAAATCAATAAAGATATATTTTAAAAAAATTAAAAAATTAAATTAAATTAAAAATATATATATTGACAAAGCTTATATTGCTCCAAATGTTAAAATATTAAAAAAACATTCTATTAGACTATCTTAATGATGGTTCTTACTAGTTTTGAAACTTTGAATGTAATATAGTGGTTGAATTATATTAGTTGTCATAAAGTTAAAATTTGGGTTTAGCTTGTGGTTATGAAGTAAAATACATAGTTAAATAAGTGTGCATGTGTCATCTTTTGTGTTTGCGCCTGTGTGCACTCGCATGTGCACAAATGGTACTTGGACTTTCTCAAACTTTGTATTTGTTTCTGTTCAACAATAATGGTTTTTACATTACATTAATGTATTTTAAATATTTAAGAGGACATCATAACATTTTTGTTTATTTTTAAGGCAGTTAACTAATATTTGGTAAAGGAGTGAAGGTTACAAACTTGTGATTTGATCAAATGTGATCCATAGTAACCAAATAAATAGTAGGTGCTCCTAGTTTCTGTGTTAATTGATTTAAAACATAAAAATTTAATCCCCCTGATGTTTGGTCTATATAGATAGAAACATCCAGTTATTTAATAACATCAAGCTTATAAATGGTCATTTTAAATATATAATCATTTATACTGAATCAATGAGAATCAAGTTCACTATTTCCTTTGCCTGAATGTAATTTTATGTTCTTTCATCACTATGACCCTCTGAACAACAATTGAGAATTTATTTCATAATATCCTCCATTGTAATGGTGTGATTCACAAATACTAATAAGCTTTCATTTTCCAAACTTCACTAATTTCTAATCTATTATAGATTTTGGATAGTTTTAAGAAGAATTATTAGAGCTGCTTTGTTGATATTGTTAACAGAGATCAAAAATAATGTTTCTTTGAAGCTCTTTTTAAGCACATGTAAGAAATGCAATTATATCTAAATTGTTCATAGACTGTTGAATTTGAAAGGTGTTAATGGTATAAAACAGTCTCTGTTAATCTACCATCTTATTCATAAATAACTTCAGCTCAGAGGGACTAAGACTACAGAACTCATCAATGTCAAAACCCTGGAATATTTTATCTCTTAAATAAAGTGAGAGTCTTGCAGACTTTTTAGCAACATATTGTAGTTGAATTTGGTACATCCACTTAAAAGAAATAAAACATTATGAAAATATTTAAAATATATAATTAAGACACACTGTTGGCAACCATATAACAGCCATCTAACTTTACAATACTCAATTTCTTTTACATTCTTAGAACTTAAAAAAAACCCACACAGGACTAATGTACTACTTGAAATTTAACTTAACTGGATATATTGCTCCCTTTGTAAAAAAACAACCAATCATGCAAAACTATGGATTTTTTTTAAATGGTGGAAATTCACTTAAAAATAAAATTCATATTGCATATTCATTCTATTCAGTGTATATTTTATACCTCCAAATGCTATAGTGAACACATTTAATGAATCTTCTAATATGTGCCATTTCTGTCCAAAAAATTGAACCATTTTTCTTAGGGTAAATGTCAATTGAATTAGAATAAAATATTAATTTTTGAATTAAATTTCCTTGAATTATTATAAAGGCATAGACATAAAAATTCTTGTTTTGTAAATTATTCTGATTTTGAACACATTCACTTTGTTGATTATATATTTTGTAAAATATTCATAAGCTTAAAGAATCCTAAATAACAAATTTTTTATAGAAGGATTTTTATTTGTCTGCACCTCAAAATTTAATAATTAATATTATTCAAATTAACAATTGCATTATTAATAAAGAGGATAACTATCCAAAACTATTTTTGTCCTACACTTTTCTTAATGAAAAACTATGTTCCCTATAGAAAAATAGGTTGCATTATTTTATAAATATTATTTAAAAATTGAAGAAATTTTATTTCTATTTTTCACAAAATCATATCTTTACAGTTTATACACTACATGATTTCCAACAACCTGACAAACAATTCCAATTGAACTTCAGCCTTAATTTCATAAAATGAAAGGCATAATTACATATCTTTAGTAAAGTCTGATTCTAGTTCACTGTTAGTCTCTAAATTTTTATTCATTTCAAGATTTATGTAGGTGAAACTTTTAGTGTTAAAACAGTTTCTTGAGCTTCTCTTTTGTAATGATCTTTATTCTGCCATTCCTTAATTTCAAACTCCCCAAATCACTACCTTCTTATTATCAATACTTTAGAACCTCCATAGCTTCAAATTGCAAATATCTCCCTCTTTATTCACCGCCTCCCACCCTTATACCTCAACTTGAATAATCCTTTGACTTTCATTGGGTTCTCCAATCCCCTGATCCTTCTGTTTTCACTCTCACGTAACTCTTGATGAGTTTTCTGAGCTTACATCCCCTGATAAGTTATTGGAATAGTTCTGTTGCACACACTGCAACCTTAATTCTTTTCTCCTCTGAAGATTTTATAGTAACCTGAATTCCCTTGGTTATGTGAAATAGGTTTCCTGCTATGCAGTGAGAATTGAAGAATGTCTACAATCAGTTTATTTACTAATCAATTTTCTCTTGTGTACTTAGAAGTCATTGAATGATTTATCAGTGGAATGGTGGGGTCCATTTGCAAAACATAGTATCGTTTTTGTTTTTTGACTATTTTATTTTTGTTGTTATTTTGGTTTTGTTTCTTGGTCATTATCAGTGCTCAACATCATGCTGGGTGTAGGTGATTCAAAGACAATTAAGGCGCTGGCTGGTGCTCCTCAGTGGTTAGAGCGTCCACCTGTGCCCTGAATGGTCGAGGGCTCAATTCCCAGCCAAGGGTAACAGGTTCAACCCCCAGCCCAGGTTGGGTGCTTTAGAGAGGCAACCAATCGCTGTGTTTCTCCCACATCGATATTTCTCTCTCTCCGCCTCCTCCCTCCCACTCTCTCTAAAAATCAATGGAAAAATATTCTTGGGTAAGGATTAACACACACCAAAAAAAAACCCAAAACAAAAAACAAAAATAATTAAGATACCACTTCAAATTCAAAAGTTTTATTTTAACTAGAAGCTAATCGATCTCAAACATAATTCATTTTTAGTAGTTTTGAGAGAACTGGTGTATAAATATATACCTATGTGTTTGTATGTTTGTGTTTATTGGGGAGGCAGGAGCATAATCTCTCTATATATACGTCTATCTATCATTTATCTATCATTTATCATGATCACTATACAGTCCATCTATCTGGTCCTCTGTCCTAGAAAGGATTTGAGGCAGGTGTGAATAGAACAGAAGGGAAGTTAGTTAGCAATACAAAGTATTTTAACCTTCATAAGTTGCATAAAAGTTTAATAGGCTCTTGGAATTCCCTGGAGATTGGGACATCTGTTAGTGCTGAATGCCAGTGGTTTCTGAAACCTCAGGAAAACATGGAATACAAATCAAAACTGTTCAAAGAATGTTTTTCTTACTGCTGTTTACCAGGAGTTTTACAGGATATTTAGTGGCTATTAAATCTGATATGCAATGGCAAATTAGCAGTTGCTTTCTATCCACACCTGGTGATAGGTAAGGTCACAGTGCAGTCCAGATGCCACTCATGGTGACATATTTCTAAGTGCCCATTTCGTCTGACATCTGTTACTGCTTCAGTATGGCACAGCCCATACAAAGGAGAGAGAGGTGGAGAGAAAGTATTGCAGCCATGTTTAATAAAGTAAAAACAATCCATTTTCAATCAAATAAACAAACATTTTCCAGGATCTTAGTAAGTGAACATGCTCCCTCCCTCTCCCCAACCTCCATTTGGCTGAATTTACTTTGTTGTTCCCTTAAAAATAAATCAGTGATTTGGCATTCATTTCTGATAGTCCATGAAGACCTTTAAAAATATTATTCTAAAGTTAGCAAGACCAATGCTAGATTCAGTAATTCAAGTGAATAATAATTTCTAAAACAGCTATTCTTTTTTCTTTTTAAAAATGTTATTGTTAACTTTCTTAGCAATTTGATTCTAATCTTATTTACTTTTTGAATGTAGATATACATTTTGCTAAAGACTTTTAAAATTTATTCTTAAATAATTAGTTATAAATCTCAATTCTGTAGAGTATATTACCCTATAAAATTCAACTCATATTTCTTGCTTCTTGCTGTTTCCTGAAGCATGCCCTTCAGTATTTATAAGCTTTGTATTTTCTTTTTTTTTAAAAGTAGTTACAAGATTAATGTTCTGTTTTTTTCTGATTTTTTCAGAGTATACCCTGAACACATTCTCCTTTACTGTAATTCCTTATATATAATGCCTTCTATATTACATTGGAGCAAGGAAAATTTTCAGTTCTCATTACATTGCTCACATTTAACATTAATTCAAAATAAAAGCATAAATTTGAAAATATTTTGAGTACTACAATACTAGAGCCCAGTGCATTCTTCCAATGTTATATTTACCATACTGAGTTTTAGATATTGTACTTTAGGTCCTTTTTCGTGTATATGTCTTATTTATAGATATTTTAGTTCCAGTATGTCCACTTAATGCTTACAATAAATGTTTAGAAAATGTTATGTATATATTATATTTAATATTATGTTATGATGTTATATATATGTGTGTGTGTGTATGTGTATATGTGTGTATATATATTTGTATTAATTGGTAATCCAACTACCCAAAGAAAAATTCTAAGACCTTGGATGAAACATATTCAAAATTAATTTGTATTGTTTGCAAATACCTGCAAGTATTTACTTCCATAGAAATATAAAATGTTGAAAATACTGTACAAAATATGTCCACTGTAACTGAAAAAGTAACTGTAGAAGACATTAAAGTTTCCTACCAAAACCTATTTTTAAAAATTATTTTCCAGCAAATTTTTATTTTTTTGTGTGTTCAGCCCCAACACTGGTCAGTGGGGGCACTACTGTTCTTTTGCAGCATCTCTGGCCCTTCCATATGAAGTAGCAATGGTACTTCTAAGGCATTATCACAAAATGGTCCCTCAGGACTTCCTCTTCCACTTAGATTGTAGAAACATGTGACAAATATTCTCATAGTAAAAAATCTTACAGCTAATTTTACATTTAATGGTGAAAGGCTTTGTGCTTTTCCTCTAAGCTCAAAAACAAGGCAGTGGCATTCAGTATAAAATTTTACTAGGAGGCATACAGATTCAAAAGGAAAAAAGAATAACTATTGCATTCACAGATTATGTAATTGATTATATGGAAAATTATGTAGGTTTTTCCAAAAATTCCTATAGTAATTAATAAGTGAATTTAGCAAAGTTCAAGAATATAAATCAATATACAAAATTAAACTGCATTTCTATACAATAGCAGTAAAAATTTGGAAAATTCAATAGTAATTGTGTGTACATATACATATAATTTAAATATCACCAATAAAAATGAAATACTTAGAAATAAATCTAAGAACATATGCACAAGATTTGTTCAAATATTCAATCCAAACTACTTTGGTGAAGAAAATAAAAAATTCTACAAAAATAGATATATTAAGTACTTTGATCAGAAGAAATAATATCCTTAAGATTGTAATTTATTTATAGGTTCAAAGCAATTTCAATCAAAATTTTAGTAGGTTATTTTTTAATTAAATTTATTGGGGTGATTTTGGATAATATGATTGTATAGGTTTCAGGTGTGGGTTTCTATGTTACAAGATTAGTATATTGCTCTGTGTGCCATATCTTCTTCTCCCATTACCATATATTAAGATCTAAGTTGATAATTTTGTATGGCCCATGAATGATGTTATAAATATCCAAATGCCCCTTGGCAGAAAAAAGGTTCCCCATCCTGGTAACTTATAGACTTAGGTCAGTTATAAGCCATACAATAGAGGGCCACATTACTGTTTAAAAAAACACTGTGGTTCCATTAGCAAAGAAATCGCAAAAGGTAACTACAAATGTCCCAATTCATTCATTACGGCCAGAAGGTTTCAGGTTTTTGTGGTTTTAGTTTTTGTTAGTCAGAAAGTTCCTAATTGGAAGTAAGTATATTTTTATTAAAATGTGTGAGTATATAAAATGCAAATAGTTGTCAGTGGGCTGCAGTTGGAGTCAACTTTCTTAATCAGACGATTTTCCTCTTAAATTTTAACTTTATTTATAATGAGAAACATTTCTTGATTGAAGAGAAAGAAATGAGAAGGGAGCTTGAAGGGGGACTGGTTTGGCTGAGGGCAAGAGTGGAAGGGAGAGAAATGAGTGATAAAAAATTATAGATAAAGGGCACAAGAGAAAGAAGAAAAGATGAGTTCAACTAACTTACGACACAGACGAGGGCAATTTTATCATGTAATACTATTGTAATTCGTATTTAATTTCTAATATCAGCCACTTAACGCGCTTTTTTCTTTTAATTATATGATTTTTTAAAAGGGCAATATTGAAAAGAATATTGAAAAAGTAAAGAGATAAAATTGGAACTTAATATATTAAAATCTTTATTATGTGGTTTAATAAACCACAAAAGAGAAACACTGAGAGAAAACTTCCAAGTGGTATATTCATGTAAGCATATAGCTGGTATCCAGGTGACTGCTTCTGAAAAAAAATAAAACAAGGCTAAGCTAATTGTTTGTGTCATGTCAGCCTGAGGCACAGAATGATCAGTTTATTTTTATATATGTTGTGGTGCGTGATGATATAGTTTGTGATGATGGATTTTACTCGTTTTGGAATTTTGGTGATCTGAAGAGGTGTTCTTGGCATTACTGTATTCCATTTGGATAATAAATTAACTAATGTAGCATTCAAAGACCGAAAAGGTCATAGGTATCAAGGACCCAGAATCCTCAAGGTTGAGGATTCTGGGTCTCCCCATCAGGCAAGCGGCCTATGTGAAGAAAGAAATTGTAACGAGTAAAATAAGAGACAATGAGCATCAGTTGCAGCCGCTGGCTAAAGAGACCCTCCTTATGCGAGTTTACCCTACGGCGCCCCGGGACAGGGCACAGTCAGAGTGGATGCTTTGCCTGAAAGCAGGACCTTTCTGAATGGCAATACTAGCTCCAGAGCACCCCCACACACTGGATTAACTGGCTGGCACCTCTGCTGTGACTGCACTGCAGTTCTAGTCTCCCTCTGAGCAATGCTTCCTTCATGCTCCAATGCACTGCCTGCATGCAAACTTCCCTTCAGAGTCTGTTTTTTGGGGAAGCCAACCTCAGACAACTAACTTTACATAAGATTAGATGACTTGGTTAGTTTTAATTCAGAAGTCTTATTATATAATAATCATTATTTGTAGTTTATTGCTATTATGTACTTCCTCAGCAAAATGCTTTTATGTGGAAAATATATCAGAGACTTTATCCTTTATGTTTTAGGACTGATGCTAATTCCATGGCACTTGTTCTGTATTTCTACTTACGTAATTAATGGATAACTTGCCTCTGGGATACACTTTATCACAATTTCTGTTCCACTGCTCAGTTTAAATTCTGATTGTAATTTTAATGGATAAATAAAGTTGGTTCCTTAAAGTAAAGATTACTGTATTTATTATTACTTTTACCCTTACCAGAAACAGAAAGAATGAAATATCCTTGACTTTAAGTTGATCACTTAATGACTCCTCCAGGTATTTATATCATGGTATATTATGGTTATAGGGCAGGGGATTCTTGAAGAGTATTTGTCAATTTGGGATCCTACTTATAAGCAAAAGAAAATAACTTTGCACATATAATCAGAAATGGAATTTATCATAAAGCATCAAGTACCAAATACACACACACAGACACAAATGCACACTCACATATATGCATTAATTTCAACTAATACCTGCAAAAATAGGATCCACAATATTTTTCTGTAATGATCCACATTAAAAATATTTTATGTTAGTCTTTATGGGCCATACAACCTATCACCCTTGCTCAAATCTGCCTTTGTAACATGAAAGTATTCTAACAACATGTAAAAGAATTAATATGGCTGGGTTCCAATAAATCTTTATATACAAAAATAGGTGGCAACCTGGATTTGTTCCAAGTTCTATTTTATCAACCTCTATCTAAAGTAATTCATAAATTTGTTCAACTCTCCATGTATTCTCATTCCCTCTAAACTCCTCACATTTTTAAATAATTTTATCAAATCAACATTGTCAATTACTGTATGTCTCCTTTTTGCCTTAATTTTAAAATATTTACATAGTGCCCTCTGTTTCTTTTGATAAAGTTTCTTCAATCATATTATGTTTCCCTGAGTTTCTGTGTTATCCTAAATGTTGTTCTGCGACCTTTATATTTGAAGGTCTATTTGATTACACATAATATCCCAGGTTCACATTTTCATTCATATTTACTTCATTTTTTTTTTCTTTTGGTACAACATGTTGCCATCAAAGTGCCTGACACTAATCTGACTTTCTATCCCTGAAAAGTGACCTTTTTGCCTGTTGTGTGACCAAATTATTTATTTATTTTTGTTCCTTTTTTTATAGTAAAGTAGTTTTCTTTAGTTAAACAATGTGCCCTTTAAAATAGTTGCTATACATTTGTTTTTACTTTAATTTTGGGGGAGATTATGATTTTTTTGTAATTTTCTTATATTGCTCTGATTGTCTTCTTTGAGATTAGAATAAGTTTCAGCTTGTCTTCTATATTTAAAAACATCTCTCAAAAATTCTTATATCTCTTTTAAAATTTTTGTTGGAATTAAAATTTTTTTCTTTTACATCATGTATTTTTCTTCAAACATTCTATTAACCTACTCAAACTTCCATAACAAAATACCACACACTGGGTAGCTTAAGCAACAGAAACTTATTTTCTCACAGTTCTGGAGGCTGGGAGTCCAAGATGAAGGTCTTCTCAGGGTTGGTTTCTTCTGAGGCCTCTCTTGTCTTGCAGATGGTAACTTTCTTATTGTGTGCTCACAACAGGGCCTTTCCTCAGTGTACCTGACTCTCGGTGGCTCTTTCTTCTTACAAGGACAACTGTCCTATTGGATTAGGGCCCTACCCTTATGACTTCATTTAACTTAATTACCTCCTTAAATGTCCTCTCTCTGAATACAGCCACATTGGGGTTAGGGTGACAAAGTATGAATTTTGAGGGAACACAATTTAATCCATAACAAATACTTTTAAAGATGTCTGTTTATTCTTGTGTTACTTTTGGTTTAGTCTTGATTTCTGAAAACTTTTCCTAATATTACTGATTTTTCTAGAGCAAACAAACTGCATTTTAACTTCCTCCTATTGACCAGCTGTCTTATTTCTCAGTGCTATTAATTCTGATTTATATCTTTTTCATATTTGTTTCATTTTCCTAATATCATGTAGCTTATTTAGCTGTTTGCTTCCAGTTTGTTGCCGTGTTCTTCTGGTATGTCTTCATTTTCTTCAAGGATGGCATTCAGATTGTTTTACTCTACAAACATCATTGAATTGAGTTTAATAGTCTTTTCTATTCTCTTAAGTAAACTGAAATTTTCCTGTACTTTTGAAAAAAAACTTTGTCAGGGGTCAAGATAACGCAGGATGGCTTTTCAAGCTTCACATCTGTAGTATTCCTTCTATCCTTGTTCTCATAAAGTAATATAAACTATATCCTCTTGTCATATACTTTATATAATATCTGAGTCCTCTATTCTTTCTTCCACTTACAATCAGATCTCTTTCCTTTACCATCAGATGACCTGCCATGATCTATTTGAGTTTTCCATTCCCTGGGGGTTTCCCTCTTGTACACTTAATTCTTTTTTTTTTTTTTGGAAAATTTCAGAGAGAGCTGTGGGTTCAGGCAACCTCCTAAACCCTTCAATATCTTGTTCCCATCCCCTTTAATCACATTTTCCAGCTAAAACTGCAGTTCACAGAACAACAGTTGAGGCCTCCTTTCTATGTGACTGTCCTCCTCTCAGTGTGCGAAATAGTTGATGATTGCTAGGTCACCTGGTTCTTAAGATAAATGGAAGCCTCTCCTGTCTTCCCTCCATTGCCTACTGCTCATTAGACTTTTAATTAGACTTTTATATATGCCTTTCTCCTGCCATTGGTGATTTGACCCCACTTGCATTACTTATGGGACTTGTGGTATTTTGTTATGTAGCTTTGGTAAAGGATTTTTTTCTTCCATCCTACTTTCTATTTTATCCCTGAGGAGATTAGGGAAGATTCAAAAAGTACCATAATGATGCCTTCTTGCTACTACCTCATTCATTTAATAGTTACCCTGTGTTATTGTATAATTGATCAAGATGACCTTAATGTTCCTGAAGACTAAACTTTAGACAGGTTTCTTCTTGACAGAATATTCTGTCTATTAGATGGGCCAGGTACAGAAGTCAGGTACAGAAAACCAGTTACAGAGACTCACCAGGGCAGGAAGCCCCAAGATGCCTAGCAAGAACCTTGTTTCCAGGGTAATCTAACCTCCCCTAGTGTATCACTGGTCATGTGGCTTAGACTCCCTGAGTGGTCCTCCCTAAAGATAACATCTAGGCCTCAGCTGTATTTCAGCTCCAGGTCCAAGTAAGCAGCTAAACTAGACAAGTGTCGCCCCCTGGCAGACTCAGGACCAGATACATTGGCTAATGACCCACTGCCATGACACCGACCAATCAGTGGAGACCACACCCTGAAAAAGCACACCTGGAAAGCTGATGAATATTCTATTGAGACCCTCCCCTGAGATCTCCCCTAAGATTCACACCTGCAACAAAGAGATAAATACACTCAGGGCAAAGGACCCAGACCCCTCTCCCTCAAGGGGAGCACTGCAGCACCATCTCCATCCCTCTGAGGGGACCCAATGAGACTTACAACCAGGGGAACAATGGGCAGCAGCAGCTCATCCCAGGCTTACCCCTTGAACCTGTCTCCAAGGTCCCCTTCTCTCTCTCCGACTTCTTAATGAGCCAAAGCAGCCCAGCCTAGGCTCTCCTGTTGCTGCTTCTATACTCTTTCTTGTTCCACTGTATCAAGTATATTTTTTGCTGACATCATGGACCCAGTACCCTTTGGCTCAGTGCTGTGTAGACCCTCCCTTTGGATACCCCATCCCCTTTTAATAAATTTAATTTTTTCTTTATTTACTCATCTGAGATGGCTATTTAGCCTGCCTGCTCACTACTGAATCTTAACATTTCACTATCATTTATATTGCTAAACATACATCATGGCGCTTGATGTATAGATGTATTTATTTTTTATTCATTTTTAATGTATTAATGTTGTTGGTGGATGAAACTACTCTGTCATTTGGGGGAGCAAGGTCTTTGGGGGGCCGCTGAAAGAAGCATTTTCAGAAGTCCCCATGGGAAGATGGAATGTGGAAGGTTTTATTGGATAGTGTTACATTCTTCAGGTTCCAAAGTTCCATTCTCCATAAGCCAGTCCTGAAAGAAGAGGAAGCTGGGAGTTTAGCACAGCCAGAAACAAGGCCAGTGTAGAGAGTTTCCCTTCTATGTTGCAGCCAGGTGAAGTTCAGCAATCAGACCAGATTAAAGTCCATTAGTCCATTTGTGGAGCCCAACATGGCCCTGGGCCATGTGTGCAGGAAAGCACAGCCCCCTGCAGCAGCGGTCCCAGGAGCCAGGTGCCCTGGAGCCAAGAGAGAGTGACTCTTTTGTCTAGAAGTTTATATATTTAGATTTTTTTGAGCTTGCAGTGGCCATGCCCATCTTGGGCACTGACTCCTTTTTCAGGTGTGATTGACAGGCAATTAACCTTCCACGTCATTCAGACCTTAGTGGGCATGCATCTAAACTGTCTTTGTCTAGTCCCTCCTCCCATCAATCAACTGAGAACAGACATGGAGAGTGTTAAATGCAGCCTTTCTGCAAAGCTGTATCAATGGAATGTCTATATTCTTTGGTCTCCCTCCTTTCATTTTTTTTTTAAAGATTATTATAACAGTAGCATTAATACCATTGTTTGTTTCTGTCATAGCTTCTTGTTTAAGAGAGACTTACCCTTTTGTTGTATAACCTCAGAAAGGGGTGATACTCTCTTAGGATGAATAGAGATTTTTTTTCTTTTCATTTATTTTTTTACTCTTCATTTATTAATAACAACCTATATTCATGAAAATACATGAATTCAGAATGCATTTCCAATAAGTTTTCTACACTTGTTAAATCAAGTGAGAAAAAAACAGCATCATTATTTAATTGGGAACACTTTAGCATTTTTTTATGTAGCTTTTTTGTGGGTGTTGTTCAGAGTAAGATGTGTGGCATATCAATTACTCAGTGCCCGCTGTTACTTGTGATTAAGAGACAGACACTGTTCAAAGGAAATTGTCTTGTAATTACTACAAAGCAGGCAATCAGCACAAGTATTGTCTTTTTATATTTTAAAGAGAGAGAAAACTAAATTAAACCAGAACCTTTATTTGAACATCACAACTCATTTAACTTAAAACTGTTTTCACAAAATATCTACCACCCATGGTGATGTCTCTCAGTGCTGTTAGCTGTTCTTGTGTTTATGAGTATCTAACTTGACCTTTTAAAACTTACATTCTGAAAAATTGCCAGAAAAAGAATAAGGGGGATTTAAGACCTTTATCATTAATTGCTGGATTAATGTTTTTCAATAATTAGCATATTAGTAGATTTAATCATCTTCAATGTTGAATTTTTTATTCTTTGTTCTGTTTTCCTAAATCTGCTAAATTTTTCTTTATATAGTTAAATCTTTGAAATAGTGGTAGAAATCACCTTGGGAATCCAAACACAAATCTTATGACAATAAAGAAATAATTATGAAAAATTTATATGTGTGTATTTGTTATAGGCTAACAGAGAGAAATTGGATGGTGGAGGGGAGGAATCAGGGAAATTGTGTTTGTATCTTTTATTTTTTTAATGTTTATACAGTGGTATCTTGGTTTTCAAATGTAATCCGTTCCTGAAGACCATTCGAGTTCTGAAACGTTTGAAAACCGAGGGATCAACAGCCGACAGCAAGGCCTCAGGATCTTGCACTCAGCGGAAGCCTTGTGGCATGATCTACTTCGAGACATGTTCAAAAACCAAAGGATTTACTTCTGGGTTTACAGCGTTTGTAAACTGAAATGTTCGTCATTGGAGACATTCGAAAACCAAGGTACCGTTGTACTAGAAAGTCAAAAGATAAAAGTAATGTTATTCCTTTTATTGTGGGTAAGAAGAACAAAAAATTGTGGAATCTAGCAACAATTAGAATAAGAGACTGTATTTTATATTCAGATAGGTGAACAAGCCAGTAGATTCAATGTAAGCAATCAGTTACATTCAACAATAATTTACTATTATTTTTGTTATTTTAGGCTCTGGGATTATGCATACAAAAGAGATTTTTTTTCAAGGACAAGGCAGTGAGGAGAACCACAGGTAAGCCAATAACTGCAATGCAACATGGTAAATGTCATAATCAAATACTATAAGGGAAAGCCTTAATTGCATGAGTTAGTAATTAAAAAACCTGTGTAGGAGACTCAAGATAGGCATCACTGCAGAAATTCCACCTTAGCGCAATAATATTTAAAATAATTAGCATGATCTCACTAGAGTCATTAGTTGGTTCTCAAATTTCAACTATATTTAGGAATAAAAATATAAAAACTAACTTTGCATATTTAGAGATAAAAATATATGTAATAATTTTTAAATTAGCATTCTTTTTTTTGATTAGTGGGATGATTGGGTACCAATTTATAACATATTTTTATATGTATTTAAAAATGTGCCCTCACTTTATATCTTCTAAACAATTTTCAGAAAACTATAATCTAAAATTCTACATACTAATGCTAACATACTATAGGGGAAGAAAAAGTTTTCTTTGCTCTCTAGAGTCCCTGAGTGAGTATGAAAATTTAATAAACAGAAACCTCATTCTAGATGGAGTTGGGAGGCTAGATAAGAGAACTCTCACACACGTCACCCAATGCATACTATTGACTCCAAAGAAGAGTCCTACCTTGCATCTCTGACAGGAAGGCAAAAGGAGGCAAAATGAGGCAAAATGAGTGACAAAGGAGGCAAAAATATGCAATGGAGTAAAGACAGTCTCTTCAGTAAATGGTGTTGGGAAAATTGGACAAATACATTCAAAAAAATAAAACTAGACTACTAACTTACACCATACACAAAAATAAACTCAAAATGGATAAAAGACTTAGATGTGAGATATGAAACCATAAAAATCCTAGAAGAAAATGTCAGCAGCAAAATCTCAGACATGTCTCAGAGCAATATGTCTGCTAATACATCTCCTAGGGCAAGAAAAACAAAGGAGAAAATAAACAAATGGGACTACATCAAAATAAGAAGTTTCTGCACAGCAAAATAAACCACCAACAAAAGGAAAAGGAAGCCCACTGTGTAGAACACCTTTGCCAATAACACATCTGATAAAGGGTTAATATCCAAAATATATAAGGAACTCAGCAGTAATCAGCCTATTCAGGTTTTAAATAGAACAAACAATCCAATTAAAAAATGGGCAAAGAATCTAAATAGGCACTTTTTAGAGAGGACATACAGATGGACAAGAGACATATGAAAAAATGTTCAAAGTCACTAATCATCAGAGAGATGCAAATTAAAACCACAATGAGGTGTCACTTCACACCTGTTAGAATGGCTCCATCAACAAGTCAACAAACAAGTGCTGGGGAGGATGCGGAGAAAAGGAATCTCTAGTACACTTTTGCCATAACCCACAAAATGTACACCACCAAGAATGAACTTGAATGTAAACTATAGACTTTGTACGACGATGACATGTCAATGTAAATTCATCAGCTGTAACAAATGTTCTGCTCTGCTGTAGGACACTGACAGTCCGGCAGGCTGCGTGGAGAAGAGTGGGAAGTAGGGGGTACAGAGGAAACATTCGTACCTTACACTCAATTTTTCTGTCAACCTAAAACTCCATAAATAATAATGCCTGTTAAAAAAAATCATCTAGATTTTACAAGCCTATGCCAGAGAATGTGTGTGGAGAGGAAAAAATTGACGTAGCAACTGTTTTCATCCAGTTTTAAATTCACAGAAAAACTTATATTTTACTTAGACCTCATGACCTTATTAATTCAGATCTGCTCATTTCAATGCATGATATTCAAGCTGAACTAAAAAACACTTTTGTAGTCCTACAACAACACCACCCCCAAAGAAAGGGGAGAAATCATAAATAGAGAATTCTTATTTTGCTAAATATATTCACCTATTTTCAATATTTGAAGCACTTTAAGAGAATTATTTTACACATGAATGGCTGAAATGCTAGAATACAAAACTCTTATATATGTATATAAGAATGCTTATCCAAAAAGTTTCTTTGTTTTGAATTTTTTAGTTAAATTATATAGCAATATAAATGCTTGCTTTTAAAATTATTCCTAAAATTGACTAGCTTCTTTTCTTAAATATTGTTGATTCCTGCCTCTTACAACTTTCAAAATAAATTTTGATATTAAGCTTATGTGTGTAGAATACTTGTTACTGAAAAGATTACTTTTTATTATAATATGAATTGCTCCTAACTATTGTCTTAGTTTTAAATATTGTATATTAGTGTACCAATAAAAAACAATAAATCAGACTTTCAGATCTATAAATGCACTCTATACATCAAAGACAAATTTTTGTTCATAAACATTAAATAAAAGAAAGCAAACTTAAATAGATAATTTTAAAACAAATATTTAGCAAGTCAAAACACAATATAAACAATGCACCATAAAGGTTTATATTGGGTGAATTTTCTGCACAAGCTATCTCAAAGTACAAGTCCAATGAGTTTGGAATTATAAATTTTTTTCTATTAGTATTTCTTAAACAAACATTCGCATTCTTAGATTTTTTTGAAAACATTTAAAACTCTCAAAATATGAATTATCTGACACAAAGTAAAATTTGCTCAAAAATGCTTATGAATGTCTTTAAATGTTAAAATGTAAGGTGAAGTAAACAAAACTAAAAAAAAAAAAATAACCTCATGTCAGGAAAAGAAAGAAAAAATTACAATTAAGAAAACTGAAAAGACTTTTTTTATGTAAGAAATACTGGTTACCATAACAAGGTACTTCAGAGCATGATACTAATTTTGATCAAAATCATTACATAGTTTTCTAGAAAAGTTAGTTGAAAAGTTTGAAGAAACAGATTTGTGATCAATATTTAACTTAGATGAAATGAGAATTAAATGCTCATGGGAGAGCTAATGTCTTTTCAGCACTGAATAATATTCTGTTATCTGTTGTATAATAATAGTTCATTTATCCATTCACCTGCTGAAGGATATCTTGGTTATTTCCAAATTTTGGCAATTATGAATAAAGCTGTTGTAAACATTCATGTGCAGATTTTTATGTGGATAAAAATGTTCAACTCATTTGCATAAAACCAACTGGCATGGTTGGTGGATCACATGGTAAGGGTATGTCTAGTTTTGTAAGAAACTGCCAACTGTTTTGCAGTGTGGCAGCATCCTTTTACATTCCCACCAGCCCTGCATGAGAGTTTCTGTTGTTCCAAATCCTTGGCAACATTTGGTTTGTCAGTGTTTTGGATTTTGGCCATTTTCCCAGGTATGCAATAGTATCTCATTTTAATCTCTATTTCTCTGATTACATATGATGTAGAGCATCTTTTCTTATGCTCATCTGCCACCTGTATATTTTCTTTGTTGAGGTCTTTTCAGGTCTTTTGACCATTTTTAAAAATATGTTTTATTGATTTTAGAGAGAGAGGACAAGAGAGGGAGAGAATTATCAAGGAGAGAGAAACATAGATTAGCTGCCTCCAACACGCCCCTACTGGGGATCGAGTCAGAAACCTGGGGCCCTGACCAGAATCAAACCGGCAACCTCTCAGGGCATGTGAGAACACTCAACCAGCTGACGCACACCAGCAAGGGCTGTTTTGTCCATTTTTTAATTGAGTTGTTCATTTTCTTGTTTCTGAGTTTGAATATTCAGATATCTGGATAGCAGTCCTTTATCAGATACATCTTTTGCAAATAGTTTCTCCCAAGTTTTAACAGAAACAAAGCTCCATAAACTATGTTCTATCTCTGTAGACTGCTCATTCTAGTTCTGGACATTGCGTGTGTTATATCTCATGGCATCTAACTACTTAAACTGTTCCAAAAAATCTATGTGCATTATGAGAACCCACAATTGTTATTTTGTCAATTACTTTGTGTTTTACAAGTTCTATTCATTATATTTCCTTATACAAGGGCCTGTGGAAATTTTAGGGGCATTAATAGGTTCTCATTTGAGTGTCGAGTAAGTGGAGATCTTTTTCTAGAGAGGGACTGGAATTGTCAATGTGACCAGCTCCTCAATGACTTGAATGGATTACGTTAAATAAGATAATCTACACCAAATTTTCAAATATCTACTGAAAAAATTTTCTGAAATATTAACTATGGACGTGTCAACTATGTGGCACAGAGACTGTCACTCATTTGACACCATCCCCCAACTCCAAGACCCAAAGGCAGATATTTTTGGTTGAAGTCTTTGTGTCTTGGCCAGAATAGAAGATCTCTTCAGCCTAGTGCTCCAGGAAACTGCTGCCAAGGTGAAGACAGCAGGACAAAAATAGCATCTGTCGTTTTTTGCTTGACCCCCAAATTTCTATGCTTTCTTAAATTAATATACTTCACTTTCACCTTATAAGCATATAAAAACAAAAAGGAGCAGTCACTTTTAAAAAAATGAATTTATTTTTTTTCCATTGTAAAACAAAAAAATTTTCACCCATATAGCCTTTATTTATTTAAGAAAAAATATCAAGCACTCTGTCACTGGCACTTCTCTAGACACCGGACCTGACAGTCATCAAATACACAAAATTTAATACTTTCATGGAATTTACATTCAAATTGTAGAGACAGTGAACTAGATGAATAAGTTAAATATTAATATGTTATAGAAAAGCAAATTCTAAAATAAAAAGAGAATGAAAGGAAAGGAGGGTAGGGAATGTGTGTGGGGTTGGGATAAAATCTTAGAGTGACCAAAAAGGGCAACACTGAGTAAATGACTGGAGTAGAAGGAAAAACAAATTCCCAAGCCGTGCTGTGTTTTGCCTGCGATTTCAGAAGAGTAAACAAGAAAACGGTTTGAAATGTAGGAGCTAGCATGTTGCATTTCCTCTATGGCTTTTATAATAATTTTATTGAATTACTTAAATAGCCTTTCAGCACAATAGGTATTGATACGTCATTTTACGTGGATAAAGACAGAATCAAAAAATTATATGATTTACCTAATGTCTACTATTTTAATAAAGTGTGCCATTCTGCCTGAGATTCAGTTCTTTTAAGTACAAAAACATCACAAATCTTGTTAGAGCACAGATGCCATTTTATAATTAATGAAATAGCTAATGTCTAAAATGCAAATTATCCTGCCACACAGTATCCTTGGCACCTGACTCAGAACAGCATGCCGACCATGTCTTGCCAGTAAAATCCCTATTTCAGCAGCTTGAATCAAGCTGGGCATCTTATTTGCGGTTTGTTCATCCATGACAGTGTTCTGCTTGATATGTGTGTCGATGGACTAGAGTCAAATTTTTACTTGTGTTCACAAGTATTGCTAAAAATACATTTTAAAATGGAATGAATGCTTGTCAAATTGTAGATGTTCTTTCTCCAATGGGAATTTGAGTCACAGAGAGTCACAATTCCAAAATTAATCCACTAGAATTTATAGTTTAGGTGCTGTCTTTTGTTTTCGTCTCTCTTAATACTTGAATACAAAGCAGATGAGCTGATGTCCCATGCATACTTCATTTGAAGGTATAACTTAACAGCTTTTTCACCTTTAATTATTTACAAATTTGTTTCAACTGAATTAGACTTTAATCCTAATTTTCTCTTCAACAGAATCAATAATCTTAATTTTCTACTTATTTAAACAAAGTAACTAAGGATCTTTTTCTAGTATTGTCTATCGGGAATAATTAACCACCGGTAAATATATAAATACTGGTTACTATGAACCTTAGAAAAAGCTTCAGGAGAATCCCCTATGTGAGAAGCAGCTATAAAAGTGAACCGGTAGCTGTGATCTAGAGAAATCAGTGCTTGTTTTTCTTGATTCCTGACTCATATTACAAAACCAATGTCAGTTTTCTCTGTTTACTAACTACTAATACATATGATAAATATCCTAATTATCTGACATACAAATTTTTTCTTATATTTAAGTAATTTTTTAATAGTTAAGTTGGGTGACTGCCTCTAAACTTTGGGCTGCAACATGAAGCACCCAACATTAAAATTTCATATTTTCAAAGCATATATTTAAGTGAGATCATTCAAAATTCATTGTTCAAATTTACTGAAAATATGCCGAAGCCTTTTCCATTGATGTGCAAATGAAAAACAGACAGAAGTTCCATTTATTTTATAAGGTTCAGAAAGGGCAATAGACTATTAAATAATTCCTACATCCTGTGTAAATATGGAGTTTTGACTGCCTTCACACACATACACACACAAAAATAAAACAAAAAACACCCATACACTTTTGTTCTGCCCAGAATCCCACAGCTTAAATATTTGATTTAGGTATGGATTAGTCAGAGAAAGTCTCAGGATGTTATTGCATAAGGTAGCAAATTTATTGTCAGTAAATATGGATAACTCGAAGACTGCATTTATCATATTTTGATATTTTTTTCAAATTTTGGATCCATAGTCATTGGGTAAAAATATTTCAAAAACTACATTATTTTTACAATAGAGATTAAATTATGAAATCGACAAAACTGTCTTGATCATGCACTCTCACACTATAATTTTGCACTATTTTTTAAAATCAGAAGATGTCAGGGAATAATATTGACAGTAGTTTTATTTGGTTTAATAAGATGATTTATACATTTTGTTAATTGACAGAAATTTAGAATAGAGGTATATTAATAAATAAATAAGCTTTTCATAATTCCATAGAATATATAATTATTCCTTGCCTCTGGGTTTTTGTGCTCTTATCTACCTGGGAGTTTCTCTTTTGCCTTGTCTGGCTTTCTTGAGTCATAGCTTAGAAGGTAGTTTTCTGTGATATCTGAAAAAATTTTTCTAGGTTTGGGTTAGTTATCACTCTATGTATTGTTTCAAGAATCTGTGGGCTAGCACATATCAGAACAGTTATCTGATTAAAAATTACTTATTTTACTGATAACTGCTAGATTCTGGTAACTGGTTTCTTGTCACCAAGATAGCTCTCACCAAAAAAAGTCTTTAATATGTAGTAGGCATTTTAAAAAATATATTAATCAAATAATATAAACTGAAAACTATGTTACCTTGGCAGATGATTTAAAGTGAAATAAATAAATAAAATTAAATAAGTAAAAAACATTTATGGATCTGACATTATAAAATGTCATTAATAATGCAACATATTGTAAAATGGGCCACATTTCTTTGTTTTTAAAATATAATTGAACACTGATAAATTAAAAATTTTTTTTCTTTCATTTAAAATAATTTAAAATAGGAGAAACAAGATGGCGGCGTAGGTCACAGCTGCACCTGCCGCCTCCCGCAACCACATCAAAATCACAACTAAAACACAGAACCACCGTCACTCAGAGCCTCCTGAGATCCGGCTGCACAGAAGCCCCACAGCCAGGGAGCTGAAGGAGCACCGAGACCGGGAGGAGGGGCGGAGACGCGGGCGGATCGGGGCTGAATCCCAGAGACACGGCCGCGGGCCCACACCCGGTGCCACGGTTGAAACCTGGGAGGGAATCTCGGCGGTGGGGGTTTCCTGGAGGAGGGAGGGGTCCCAGCCCCACAGCAGGCCCCCAGCCCAGGGCTCCAGGGCTGGGAAGAGACGTCCCCACAACTCCGGGCTGTGAAACCAGCGGGGACTGTCCCTGAGGGTCGCGGAGGCTGCGGGAGCCCAGCAGCTCCTCCTAAAGGGCCCGGCACGGACTCACTCGGACGCTCCCTCTGAGCCCAGCGCCGGGCAGCAGCCTGAAAGGACCTGGGACACTCGGGGGGAACTAACCTGCCTGAGATCCGGGCGAGAGGTGGAGGGCGGCTTCCTCCCGGGCAGAAGGGCTGGCGGAGGCCATGGCTCCTTTGGCAAGTCCTCCCCGCACACAGCTGGCAGGCAGGCGCCATATTTGAATCGCCAGCACCTGACCCACACCTTTGGCCCCACCCCATGATTCCCGGAGGCCCCGCCCCTCCCCACCTGCAGCTCATCCAGGCCATTTCCAGGGGCTTTTCTGCAAGTGGCCTCTCGAGCCTCATGCTTAGGACTTTCCTAAAATCTCTCAAACAAGCAGCAGCAGGCCGCACACAGCTTGATAAGTGGTCCCAGGCCTGGCACTAGCAGCAGCCTGCACTGGCTCATAGCTTGGCCTCTCCTGGACAATGCCAAGCCCCACACAACTAGCAGCCAACTACGGTTTGCTGTGTAGCTCATGCTGGGTGGCCCTGGGCAAGGCACTGGCACAGGCTGGCTTTGCACCTCCCGGGAGGCCCCAGAGACACTGCAACTGGTGGTCAGATCCCACCCTGCTGGATTACTACCCTACCACATCCATCAGTGACACACTCAATGGGTGCACTTGGTGAACACCAAAGCTCCACTGAAGTAAATCCTGCTCCATAGGGGTGTCTCCAGCACAGCAACTCTTTGGCTGTAGCTTTAGCTGGTACTCACAGCTGATTAGCCTGGGGGTCAGTTCCTCCCAGTGACACCAACAGCAACCAAGGTTCAGTAACAACAGGACTGTGCACACAGCCCACACAGGGGAACACCTAGAAGGCCCAGCTGAGGTGACTGGGGAGACTGAGCCACTGGACCCTACAGGACACCTACTACACAAAGCCACTCTACAAATTCCAAAAGACATAGCAGCTCTACCTAATACGTAGAAACAAATACCTGGAAGCAGCCAAAATGTGGAGGCAAAGAAACATGTCACAAAGGAAGGAACAGAAGAAATCTCTAGAAATGAAATAGATCCAAGCAAGCTAACAGATACAAAGTTCAGAATTTTGTTTATAAGGATGTTTAAGCAGACTATTAGGAAAATAACTGAGAAAATTGATAACATAATAAAGTACCAATTTCAAATGAAGGCTACACTAACTGAAATGAAGACTAATTTACAGGGAGTCAACAGCAGAGTAGAGGGCGCTGAGAATCAAATCAGTAATTTGGACCATGAAGAAAGAAAAGACACCCAACCAGAAGAGCAAAAAGGAAAAAGAATCCAGAAATATGAAAATAGTATAAGGAGCCTCTGGGACTACTTCAAGAGGCCCAACATTTGTATAATTGGGATGCCAGAAGGGGAAGAAAGATACCAAGAAATTGAAAACCTATTTGAAAAAATAATGACAGAAAATTTCCCCTACCTGGGGAATGAAATAGACTTACAAGGCCAGGAAGCACAGAGGGTCCCAAACAAGAGGAACCCAAAGAGGCCCACAGCAAGACACATCATCATTAAAATGCCAAAGGTAAAAGACAAAGAGAGACTCTTAAAAGCAGCAAGAGAAAGCAATTAGTTACCTACAAGGGAGCACCCATAGGACTGTCAGCTGATTTCTCAACAGAAACTTTGCAGGCCAGAAGGGAGTGGCAAGAAATATTCAGAGTGATGAAAAACATGGAACTATAAGCAAAATTACTCTACCCAGCAAAGCTATCATTTAGAATTGAAGGTCAAATGAAGAGCTTCACAGATAAGAAAAAGCTAAAGGAGTTCATCACCACCAGAGCAGCCCTACAGGAACAGTTGAAGGGTCTTCTTTAAGAAGAAGATAATGAACAAAAGAACCTGACAAACTAAATAGATCCAGAGAATTGATGCATGCAACAGATGATCATATTTCAGAGGAAAGAGGGAAGGGGGGTGGAGGGTGGAAAGAGATTAACCAAAGAAGTTATATGCATAACCCATGGATACAGTTAATAACAGAGTGAAGGCCTGGGGAGGGGGTGGGAGCGAAGTGGAGGGGGTCAATTGGGGGGAAAATGGGACCCCAATTGAGAGTATTGTTGTAATATTCTCAACAATAAAGATAAATTTAAAAAAATAATTTAAAACAATTTTAAAATGCATTCTTCTGTGCATCTTCCTAAATAGTAGAAATACATGATATTAATATTTATTTTATGCAGTTATAATTAATTTATTTATCTGATTTATTATAGATTTATTTAAACACATGCTATACAATAAGTAATCTTCTTTAAAATCTGTTATTTTTCCCTGGCCAAGTAGCTCAGTTTGTTAGAGTGTCCTCCAGTATGCCAAGTTTTCAGGTTTGATCCCCAGTCAGGACACTTACAAGAATCAACCAATAAATACATAAATAAGTGAAACAACTCTCTCTCTCTCTCTCCCCCCCTCTCTTGTTCCCTTCCTCTCTTTCTCAAAATAAATCAGTTAAAAAAAAATTAAAAAGGATCTATTATTTCTATAATTGTAACAATTAAATGAGATCTATTGCATAATCTATGTTCTTAGGCCTATCATTTGTTAAAAATTTAAACTAGAATTCATTATCATTATTAAACTTAGCAATTAGTGGTCAGTAAGGCTAAATGGCAATCGTATAAGTGAGCTTGTGTGAAAACTGTGCTAATTGAAAATCAGGCAATGTTAAAGGAAACTATAAGGAAGGTTCCAGATCCATCCTTTTACAGATACTGTCCTTAAGAACAGGGTGTGTTATGCTCAACATTAAAATTATTCCCCTTATCACAGGTACTGAATTCATATTTGTTAAAATAATTAATAAAATTATTAATTTCTTAAGGTCAGGCGGTATGTGGTATGAACTCTTATTGATTCCCAATTCAAGTTGCTTCAACTTTCTGTTCTTGGTATTTGAAGAGAACCTCTTTGCAAGGAATGAAGATGAAAACAGTCAGAAAATTATAGCTAATATTGAAAAGAAATACCATTAATTAAAGCCTTGTCAACTAAGCAAAAAGAGCCCTTGCTACTGTCAGGGTTGATTGAAATATGGCAAATACTAATGTCACTGTTCAAGAAGATCTGGGCAGGGATAGAAACCTGCAGAGGTGAAGAGATTATCACAAATTTGGCAACAAAGGTTACCCTTATGTAAAAAAAGATTTCATTATCCTAGTTCTATGTTAATCACAGAAGACTTCAGTTACCAAGTAAAACAGTTTACAGAGTTAGAATGTACTAGCTCTGCCAGCACAAGTAGTCAGGTAGTTAACAATTATGCAATTCACTATATGTGGGCTTTGATATATATTAATATTGGGGTGCTGCTTTATATATCTGTCTTTTTACTCTGGTATATTGGGTCCTGAATATTTTGTTCTTTATAACTAACCAAACTGTGTTCTAAGATCATGTAGTTGAGAGACAGACCCTGAAATGTGGCACATTCTCTAAGTTAAAGAACACCTGATACGACTCAGCCATATTCTCCTAAATTGGAAGCAAATCCCACTTTCTGTGTAAAATATCTACAAAGACTATAGTCAGTGTGCTCTTCCTAGATTTCATTTTTACTCTATTGTCCATAGGTCCATGGTCTATTCAGTTGTATCTCTTACTTAGAATTTATTCTGGTGCGTGATTGGAACATTTGGACCTTAAGGATAGTACACTACGTCAGAGATGAGATTGTCTTCCAATAAACATCTGCTTTCTATGTTAAACCCTGAACAGGTAAGTTTCCACATTATACTTCCTACTCATAAAGTATAATATTCAAAAAGTTAAAGACATGACCCTACACAAATATAAAATTTAAAATGAACACATGCAAAGTATTTTATTTGCCCCATTAAAAATGGAAGTAAAATCTATTCCAACAGCATTTCTGTAACTGGGTTTTAATAGACTTGAAAAAAAACCTGTTAGATTAAGAATGCTAAATTAGAACCAAAACAGGTAATGTTCTTCAGGATAATAAAATTATCTTTCTAAAATATATTGACTCTCTAGAAAAACAATATTCTACAAGGTTAACATTGAACTTTATGATGTCTGGAATCTTAGAGAATTAAATAATCCTTAGGTTAGCCTATTAAATAACTCACTGTGACACAAAAAGAAATGATTTCATCTTTCTTGCTTTGTCTACATGGTTTCAGAAGAATGATTAAATGCATTTTAATGCAGTAATTAGGACATCATATATCTTTGTCTTGAAATATTTTGCTAAGGATAAGTCCTTATTTATTTCTTAATTGGCATAACCTTTAGCCCAAATCAGCTTAATTCCTTTATATGCAACATGTATGCCCTGTGCTTTCTCATTCTGTGCATTTTCTTTCCTGTTTTCTGTCACTGGAAAGCTTGAAATGCCCTTTGTTAATTTCTCTAAACTCTTTCTTGAAGTTTCATGAAAACAAAATATTAGAAACTTTTTCTGGTTCTGCATATGACAATACTATTTCTTCTGACCTCCTAATACTGTCATTTCTGCTATAAGGCAACATATGCATTTCTAAATAGTACTGAGCTGTGCAAAATTGTCCAATAAGTCCAAAGAGTTTATGGAAAATGTGGGGTTGGAACAAAACAAACATTTTCTCACTGACAGAAACAATAAAAGAGAAAAGCTTAACAAAAATGATAGCACAATTTTACAAATGTCAGATGATTAAGCACTAGCTACGAAAATAGCACTTTGTCTTGAAAAATATCTGAACTTTACTTGTGGATTGGGCATTGGACAGGTGCAAAGTGGTGGGAAGAGTTGTATGAAATAGGATGTGTTGAACAGAAATAGTTCCTAGATGTTTGAGGTGCGTGTACGTGGGCATATTTTGTGTATTTTGTATATTCCTACATACCTTGATTCAACTAGTCCAAGTTTTCTGCATTCACCTAGTATTTCAAGTGGACAAAATCACATACAATCATTATTTTCAAATTTGCCTTATGCTCAAATTATTCCCTCATGTTGGAACAATTAACAATTATCAATTATCAGTCATGTCGAAACAAGTCCACATTTTCAAAACAAGCATTAAGCTGAACTGACAGCAGTATATCTTTATTTTCAGAAACATAATTTTGAACTCCTGTTATATTTCTTAAGCACATATTTTACTTGTCCTTGTAGATTATATATTTGGTATACTATATACTTAGTATATTATATATACTCAGTAGAAAATTTATCTATCAGTCATAATGTCTCCCATGGCCTTTATACTTTTAGGTAACTACATAAGTTCCTTCAATTGAAGTTGCTTACCCTATTTTATGAGCCATAATTTGGGCTGTAATGAAATTTTCAATCTATGTTTAAAAATGCCTAGAATGACTATTTCACATACATGTTTCTAAAGAAATAAACAAATAAATGAAAATGTTAAATCATATATGCTGTGGTAACTATGGCTCTCTTATGGATAACAATTCTATATAAAAAGTAGAGAGCGTCTGAATAAAATTATTATATAAATTCCTAAATTCCTTCTTTTAGATATTTAAGAACACTTAGCTAAAAGTGTCTTTTGGATTCTTGGCTGTCCTCCTTTGCTCATTCTTATCCTAAGGATATTCTTTGATAAAACTTGGGCTGTTTTTCTCCCAAACCATTCGCATTTGTGTCATTTTCTTAGGCTAAAAGCTTGTTAAAAACTGAAAAAATTCTCAAGTAAAAGTTAATTTTCTCTACAAGGTCTTAGTTGACAAAGTTTCTCAGGGAATTTATTTTCCTCCAACATGATATTTCTACCTCCTTACAACCTATAAATAACATCTCCTTCTATTTTCTTGGAACTGCTGATATTTTGTTTTGTAGTCTGCTGTCTGTTTAGCTCTTATGACGTATTTTACATCTTAATGGGGTTATGTAGGAGGCTTTATTATTTTTGTTAGAAATAATTTTTTCACCAATTGGAACATTATTTTTTAAAATCCTCACCCGAGGACATGCTTTTATTGATTTTAGAGAGAGAGGAAAGGAGAGGGAGAAAGAAAGTGAAATATTGATGTGTGAGTGAACATTGATTGGTTTCCTCCAGCACTCGCCCCAACAGGAGATTGAGCCCACAACCTGAGTATGTCCCCTAACCAGAAATCAAACCCATGGACCTCTTGGTGTAGGGGATGACACTCTAACCATCTGAGCCACACTGGTCAGGGCGGGAACATATTTCTTTGATAACATAAATTCTATACCATTTGATTTCCTCTCCTAAATTCTGATTTAATTTATGTGAATTTTACTTAAATAATGTGAATTACAGTGATTCTATTCTAAAAAAATAGTAAGAACAAAAATTATTTATTAGGACTTATGGTTTTTAATAAAATTCACTTTTTGTGCAATAATATGATATATAGATGATTTTTAACATCAGATTGCTTTTTACTGAATTATAAAAAAACTTGATTACTATTATTATAATTGAACTCATTGTTTTGAGAGAGGAGTATGAAACAGCAAAAAGATTAATATTTTTGAGGATCTATAATGTACAAAGCTTAGGCTAGATGACTATACCTGTATGCTCAAATCTATTTTCCCCCAAATTTCTCAAAGTAGGGATTGCTGTCTAAATTTTGTAAAAATGTCATATTTTGTAAATAATATCTTGTTACAGTACTTCATTCTCCAAACATAAGCTTATGTCAAAACTCAGGTAGATTTGGGAAGAAGGGAACAAATCCACTTAGCTCTCGGCTATCAACTAAATATGTCAGCTGAAAACATATTTTATATACATATTATCTAGTGTTTTTTAGAGAAAATTGATATAGCTATAAAGCATGAATGTTTTTATTCTCTTTGACATTAGGTATAGTTAGTTCATAAATCTTAATAAATGAAGTCTACTAATAAATTTACTGAAAATGCCGTTTACCTTCTTACGTCCTCAGTGCTGGATTGTTTCATGAGTTTTGAGCACTCATCTTCGCATTTGGAGCTCCATTAGTCAACCAAAGCGTCCACTTCTCAAGATATCTTAGGTTTGCAAGAAGTGTTCATTATTTACATTTCTAAGTGCTCAGCTTCTTTGAAAGTTCCTGACAAGCCAAATAAGGCAGCTATTCCTCATTCAGGAGAGTCTGCGAGAATGGCTTTTGTTCTTTCAATTGCAAGAGATAAATGGAAAAAAGGAAGAATTCTTGAAAGCTTTGTTGAGGTGCAGGTTTTATTTGATAATCAGACAGCATCTTAGCTGAATAAAAAGAAAATGTACAGCACTTTATATTCTTTATGCAATGAGAATATTTTTGCCTTCCTAATCCTGAAATGGCCAGTCAAGTTAATTAAGGTATTCATAAAGTTAGCTAAGAAATTCATAAAGATAAAGTAGCATTAGCCTTTGATTCTGTCTCTTTTAAAGTCTATTGTAATAAATAATTCTATCATATTGAACAGTATTTTTAGTGGTGATCATTATCTGTATTTATGTATGTTCTCAAAGTTTATTCTTTTTCATGTTTGTTGGCTAGGTTATAGGGCATCTTTTTGTCAGTGATAATAAGTTTATAGAGTACTGAGGACTAGGCAGCATAATTTGGTTTATGGAATGCCAGCATGGTACCACATATTTATAGAAACTCAATGTGCTATTGTGTTGATAGTCATTATAATGATGGCTGATGGGTGGGTTTTTTTTTATCTGTACAGCAATAATCATCTCTTACTGCTTTGATTTCTCAATGTAACAAAATGAATCTAACAGGAAACCATATGTAATACACACGCTTGCTCAACATGAATGTTTATTATATTTTGTATCATATAAACAAAAATATTAATTATACTCAGGGGTTAAAAATAATACTATAATACATTAATCTGGCAGCACACTAAAAATATACTGCCTAAGTCTAAACTTTATGTTTTTAAATATATATTTATTAACAGAATATCTGTCTCTTGGTTCACTGAGAATCTGCTTTGATTAAATATTAAGTGAAAGAAAATGAGTAGCATGTAATTAGCTGTTTCAAATAAACCTAATTAGAAATAAAATAGCCACAGATTAATGCATATAAACACTGTAATTAAAAAAGAATAGTGCAGATAATCTTACAAAAGTTGCAAAGAGACTCGGGTAGAAATTTATCCTTGAGAAAATGATGGACAGCTGTGGCTAATTTCAATTCCTGAGTCTAACAGAAGAATAATTCTATACAAAATACTTTTTTTAATTTTTAGCATTTTAAAAATCATTACACAAATATGTACACAAAATGTTTAATGGTTCAAAAAATACTTATAATGACTTTATTAACAATTTGCTCTACTTGAGTAAGCATATAAAATAATCTTTATTAACTTAAAAAAAAAAAAAGATAAGAAAGTGGTTTTTCAAAATAACTAATATCATACCTAAGCTAATATCCACATTTTATACAATGAGTGCTCACAAATATTCATTCTCAACATTTTGACCCTGCGCAGTACTGGTAACATTTGGCCAACTAATTCCTTCCAATTCTAAATATACACTTGCAACTTGGAAGTGCATAAGAAGAGACAGAACATAAACATCTCTTCCAGGAGAACCTCTAAATTGAGGACCTCATATGCCAAGGATTTATTTTTAATAATTTAGGAGAAAAGTATAGGGGAGTAACTGTGTTTCACCTGCAGAAACCTTGTGCCCATTGTGCCAGAAAGTAGTTTAGACTTTGTGCTGCTGTCTGGATCTGTCACTTCATTTGTTTCAGAGCTCCCTTTACCTGATCTGTAGACGTGTGATCATAACTGTAGGCGATGTATTAAACATAACCCTTTTCTTCTCATATATTCATGTACATAATACTTTCTAGTAATTTTGTTCTAGTTCAACTTTTCACATATTCTTTGATTCTTTTCTTTTATTGATATTTTATACTTTTATATTATTTATTGTGGGTTCATATATGTTTAATTTAAATACATTGAATATTTAACTTAATGTAGTGATAAAATTGAATTGATTTATATTGAATATCTTACCATATAAAGAGACTATGATATAAGAAAATAGTACATATTGCATATGGGTGCAGCCCTTGGTGAATAGACAGTACTCTGTGTCCAGGAAAATGGCACTGGGGCATGACTTATAGTGCAGAGCACAAGCTTGTTTCTAGCTCTTTCATCTCCCTTGCCCAGGGATCCCCGGGTATACACAAATGGCACAAATCACGTGACCATCCTGCTTGCAGAACTCCATCTATCCACAAGCACAGAATCAATTTCTTCCTCAGAGACACCATCCTCCCTGTTGAGCTCTAAGCACAATCTAAAAGTAACATCTAGCAATGATTGTTATTAAATTACTTAGACTGCAAAATACAGTAGTTTATCAGATTAAAATTTCTACTCCCATTCAAACTCTATATATGCTTTCCTGGGATTTCCCTTTCTAATTGCAGGATAACTCTATGTTTCTCTTGGTAACAGTACCTCTGAATTTGTTTTCTTCAAAATATTGAGCAATTTTTCCCCAAATATTTGAACCCTCTTCTTGGGGATTCCGAGGGAAAAACACTAGAGTATAGCATAATGGAAACTGAATTTGTCTCTAATTTTGAAAGTCTCCCTTTCTTCTAGGCACTTCGCTTTTACTAATGAAAAAATTTGTTTCATTTCCAACAAAACAAATTAAGAAAAAGTTTCCCTGGATTTTGCCTCATTTTGCTCTACAAATCATTTCCGAAACCTAAATATAGAAGACGTGTAGGCTCTTAGCTTACATGTTATTAACACTTGGAGTTCTCTAACTTTCTATAATCCTCACTATTAACTCATTCCTTTCATATTGTTAGCCTTTTCTCAAACTTTCTTAGTACTCTCAACACATTCTTTTCCTACCCTTCCAAGGACTTGCTGCATCATTTCTCCATCCTCCGCTGATACACTTCAAAATGCCCCTCTCTGTAGCAACCTTCTGTCAGAATGTAATTAGTCGAATAACATTTATGGAGAACTCAAAATTTAGAGGCCTTATGCTAAATTCTTTTCCATCTTTAACAACAAAAACAACATCAACAATACAAGGTGGGGCAAAAGTAGCTTTACAGTTGTTCATATGGAAAAAGATACGATAATTAATAAATAATACAAGAATAAACTGAGTTTCACATGCTCACAACTGTAAAGCTACTTTTGCCCCACCCTGTAAATATTATTTTCTTTTATTCCTCTTCTAGGTAATGACCCATGCCAAACTTATTGAAAGAGAAATAAACTCTCCCCAAGTCCAGTTCCTTCCTACTCCCAATATTACATGTAAAGTCCACAAATCTCTGTATCCAAAGGTCATATTTTTTTATTTGGTTCATTCTTCATTTGGTACAATTGCTTGAAATATTTAAAATAAAATCTCTCTTTTTTGAAATGATCTTTTTTATTGGCTTTTAAGTGTCGAGTCTCTCCCTCAGTCTCTTTGTAATGTGGCTTTACCACCTTACTTTCCAAGAGGCCGTATTTTCCTTTGTTCACCAATATGTCACTTGTGAATTAGCTTTTCTTAGACTTCCCTCTCTTCAAACTCTGTGTTGTTTCCTTGCACACTTCCAAAAGTGTCAATAGTCATGAAGCAAGGAAACTCTGAATTGTCTATTTGTACATTTAGAAAAAGAATAAGAATAATCATAGCTTAATATAACAGTAATTTTTAATTTAGTGGTTATATTTGAAATATTTAATAAAAATAATTTAAAATGATAGCTCACATCTGCATGCCTTTGCGACTATATTTAGGAATGATACTAACTCAGAAGGCTTAGTAAAAGGATTATATTTCTCTAATTCTTAATGAGTTTTTGTCCTTCCTGCCAGTTTCTATTGGCAGTAAATAGTTTGAATTCCCGTATTAAATATAGACTGTGTATTTCAAAAAGAAAATGCTTAATATCTCAAATATTGGCCACTGACCACTAGCTACTCGTTTATTTTCTGCTTCTGCAGATTTCTGAATTGGCTAATTACCTACAAACACTGTGTCAAGAATTCATTTCTGTTAAAAGCTGATAATGTCTGAGTAGGAATAAGCATTTATCTACAACATGTTTTTGTAGAATCAAATTGCCCTGTATGTGTTTTTTCATAACAAACAGAAGAAAGGAATAAAAATCTTAAACAAAAGCTCTTAGTGGCAGTATGAGTTTCTCCTGTCCACAAGTGGTCTTGCCAATGACAGCATGGATTAGCAATCACCAAAGCCAGATGTGAATTGCACTTATTGAAATAAAATGAGCTGGTTTATGAATATAAAGTGTACATTAACTGAATGGATGGCATTTTCTAGATAAGAAAGAGTCATAACATTCATTGTTACTTTTTTTGCTTCAAGAAAAAAAGAAAAAATATATTTTTTATCTTAAAACAATTCTGCAAAACACTGACATTAGCAAAAGACACAATTGCTTGGAAAAGGGGTGACATGTTTGTCAATGGTTTTATTATATTTCCTTTTTTTGCAGGTTAAATTAATGCTTTAAAGCTTGAAGTTCACATTTACAATAGACAGCACTCTTACAATTGTATCTGAAGCCTCTAAGAGCCAAAAGAACTCGGTAATACACTGCCTTCTGTGGCTTATGTTTTCTTTTTGAACTAGGGAGGGATGAGAGCATATAGTCTGTTATTGTAGTTTATGCACGAAGACTCAGTAAGAAAGATATGGGTGTGTGGAAAGGGAGGAAACATTTAGAAAATGGGTATATTTTTTTAATCCATGCTAAGAACGTATGTTATTGGAATTTTGTATTTCCAAGTGCAATTTAAGGGACAGATAAATCTCTACATATTATGAGATTGATTGAAATGCAGTGGAACAAAACAGGAACAAAGCAAAATGAATCAATGAGTAATGCTGGTTTTCTAACGAAGTCACAGTGATATTCTCTCATTTTTAAGTGAAAAAGTAGTAACTCCAATATGTTGTACCTACCCAATTAATTCTTTCACTTAGTTACCTCGTATGAAGCTATAGCATTCAAGTATTGAGATCTCATAACATATAACTAGTTAAACCTGCCACTTTATTTTAAGCCAGACTTGAAATCATTAAGAGAGTAATATGATAAGATGTCATGCAATATGATATGATATAACATAACATACACAATGTGACATAATATATAATATCATATCTATAATGTTATAACAAATCATGCTCCACCTTTAGGGTTAATTACAGAATGCTACCTTAGGAGAAAAAAAATATTAAATTTGTGTTGAATTGTTGGGAACAGAAGTATATGATTCAGTAAGAAAGAAAGGTAAACAAAATTCAAGAACATTCTCAGGCATCCCAGGATGAGCTACTGTAGATAAGACAAAACGAAAACAGGATTTATGACATAATAAAATTAAACAAATATAAGGGCATACATATTATAATGTTTATGCATATTATTCTGAAATTCTGTGCATTTAATTTGAAAAACTCAAATGTACACAGTGTGACATGTACATATGAGGCTTCTTTTTTTTATCCCCATAACATCTGTTATGGTAATTTCCGCTGAGCCTGAAACTATCCAGGATTCCAGGGGCCACACAGGACATGGATTAACTAAGCCAGTACAGTATGCTTGGCACCTAGAGACAGACACCAAAGCACAGTGAGGCAGGAGTTCATAGTAAAAAAAGAAGAAATGAAGAAGGAAGGAAGGAAGGAAGGAAGGAAGGAAGGAAGGAAGGAAGGAAGGAAGGAAGGAAGGAAGGAAGGAAGGAAAGAAGGAAGGAAGGAAGACAGTATTTGGCATTATGTGAATAAAAATCTGCTTTTGGCTCCACCAGTTATTAACTTTGTACTTTCTTCATGTATAATATTGGACTAATATTGTCTATTCATGTGATTTTTAAAATACCAAGTACAATGCCCTCTACACAGGTAGAAATATAGTATTTTAAAATAAAATGCTTACATCAAAATACTATTCAAGTCAAAGCCTTATTTTTCAAATACCTAAGCATCTTAACATGAGTTACTGAGGTCAGTGAGAAGTAGTTGTAAAATACATCTGGAGGAAGTTTCAGGTTTACAAGAGTGAGGAATCTTTTTTTTTTTTTTTAATTTGCTACCCCAAACAATAGTTATACTAAAGAACAAATCTATCTTATTTTGTTCTTTGACAATTATTTCATTTATTTCATTCAGTGCTAATATCTAAATATTTCTCCAAAGACCAGAGATCCATCTTTTTCAGCAAACATGTCCAGTGGAGCTATTGTCCTTAATCTTGGAACCATACATTTCTGCAATGATATGCCACTTGCAGTAAAAGCAATAGAAAATCAAGATAACTATAAATGATGTTGCTTTCCTGGCACACTATTATTGATTGGAAATTTCTGAACCTCACCAAACTGGTTTTTAATGCTAAACATCTGAATGGATGCACATTTGACAATGTAGTTGTCCAATTAGAACATGAAGCAATGGCCTTTCATAGTGGTGACTAATACAAGGGTAGAGCTATGAGATTCTCTTTGGAGGAAAATACTACAGTTCTAACAAAAATGAAGGGAAGCACAAAAGTCTATCTTGGGAAAGCATTTCCAGATGCTGCTATCATTATACCAGCTTCCTGTAATGACTCTCAACTAAAATTCCAAAAATGTAAAAACCATTGTTAGTTTTAATGTGCTCAGAATCACCAATGAGCCAAGTATCACTAATATCCTTTATGGCTTGGTGCCAAAAGAAATGTGTGTTATATTTGATATGTAAATTCTTACTATTGAAGAGCTTTTCAAAGTCAAACCTACACTGGAGACATCTATACTGATCTAGAAAAAATTGATAAATAAAGCTCCTTATTTATCAAAATATAAACCAAGTGACATCAGTGAGAACAATAGGACTGTCCATTTCCTTTACTGGCAAACTTGCTAAGCTCACTGTTTCTTAGAGCATCTAGTCCAGGATTTCTATTGAGTAGCTCAGTGAAAGGATTTACTTCTAAAGCTTTATCATTCTATGCTTATCCACTCCTATGTAATTAGCCCATTTCCCCTCGATATCTGTCAAAAATATGTTTGCTTTGGTAGAAATTTCACTAAAAATATACTATATTTAGTTTTCCTCACATTCTAAATATAGGTTGCATGAAAACAACCTCACATAGAATAAAATAGAGACTCATTTTCTGTTTGAATTAGCCAGAGTTATTTTCTATGGTTAGCAATTAAGAATGTTGAGAAATATAGTTTTATAATTATATCCATGAGAAATTGTAATATATTGTCCCCACAGAAATACACTATTCCCCAAATCCAGATATAATGTCAACATTTAATATAAATGCATATTAGAATTAACAGAAGTGAATACAATGATATTCCTTGAAGGTTTCTCCTTATTGCTCTCACAGTGATGTGTATGAGGAATGGCACAGAATATCTTTTCTGGGGCTACATTAGATCATCCACCCTCATATGGTTCTCCAATAACAACCTCAAAAGAGACATTTTTATTTTTATGTTGAGAAATTCTCTGACACACTGCCTCAAATAACCACCATCCACTAAACATTTTAAATTTTTTCTTTACATTCATTGGAAAGGTTACAAAATATGAGGGACATATTTTTTCTAAATGTTCTTTAAAATTGGTTGGGCTATTATGTATCTAACATACTTCACTAAGATATGACAAAATTAAAAATTATTAAGTGCCTCTTTACAAACTACTTTTCCCCAAATTGATTAATCATGCTTTTCCAAACCCTTTTAAATTCAATTTAGTTGTCAAGATACACCTGCACCTCTAGGTAATTCATATTCTTGAATATAGTGGAACATCCTCAAAAGTCAGTGTTTGCAAGGATGCAAGGAATCTTTGAATTAAAAACAATATCCCATTGGCCAGATGAATGTGTTTATCCACTTTCCTAAAATGAAAGTCTCTTCTCATCTGAAATTAAACTATCTTGTTACTAAGCAATCTAGGGCATTTTGTACCCCTCAGAATGTATGTAAATGGATTTTTTTGGTAATAATCTTCACACATATTAATTTTCTCTGGTTTCTTCTGCCTTACAACAATGCACAATTAACATGGGCTTGGTATTCTGTGATAATACTATTAATTAGTAATTTTAATCAAGTCCTTCAAAAAGTTGATGTTGCTTGAAACAAAAATAATTATAGTAGAACACTGACCAATTATTTGGGGGCCTTGCAAATATTAGATGGAGCTATCGTTCTAGCATAGTTTACATCACATCACAACAATGAAAGATACAAATGGCTTTCAGCTAAAATATTGTAGGTATTGAAAAATCTTAAAAGCTAAGGCTGTTCAAATCAGCTCCACTGTGTTTTACCGGGGAGGCTTAATCAGCTGATATAAGAGAGAAGCTGTCTCATTCTGGCCTGCAGTCTCTATCTCCTGGTTCGTCAGCATGCACTAAATGTGTAACTCAGTTTGAAGTAGTTATCAATCTCTGGATTATAGCACATAATAGTGGACCAAAACTTTAAATAAACTGCTGGTAGTCCCATTAAATCCAGCTAATCTTGGTAGAATTGTAGGATTGAGTCATAAAATAATGTACTGTTCACAAAGTTTCTCACCTATAAAACCACTCTAAGGAATTTCAAGTTCACCATAACCAGTTCTGTGAACAGATGAGCCTTTTTTTTAACTTGTATATTTCCAGTTCTATCAGATTATACAATACAACATATGCACAATGTATTCATTTTATTTAAGAGCTCCAGAAAGTAGTCTTTCAAGGTGGTTGCTACCCTAGGTAGGATTTCTTCTACTTTAGTTGGGGATAACCTAAGCTCACAGTAACTCTACTATCTCTAAAAAGTTTACTTCTTCAAATTTTAAAATTTGAAATCCCTTCCTATTTTTTTCCTTCTATTCCAATATATTCTCCTGCTATTAAAATTAAAATATAAAAATAAAAACTAACCCCCAAACAAAACTTGCTAGGTATCCTTTAGAACTCAGCAATTTCCAAGATTCCATTTTGGTCTTATAAATTATACAACACTGGCAATCTTCCATAAATTTCTTCCTGACAGATTCTGTTCCCAGAAAGAAGAGGAAATAGTAACTTTAGGTCCCAGAGGTGTGCAAAACCAGAAAACTCTGAGTTGCAGTTTGCTATTTTTCTCAAATAACTAAAAGAGTCAAATATATTTATCACTATTAAGCTAAATTTTGGGGGCCAAGTTCTTCAAGGAGTCACACACAAAAAATTATTTACACTTCTCTTGTTACCTAATCTTAAAATTATACCAAATAAAAGGACTTCACCCTTTCTACCAATGTCACATTGAAGGATAGTGTGCTAATTGGTTCTCTCTACTTATAAAATTTACCTTTGGATTGCAAATTCCTGGTCAGGGAAAAGATTAAGGAAGTTCAGTAGGATTCATACCATATGACTAAAAGTAAGAGGAATATTATTGATTGTAGCAAATGTCACTGGGATGGAAAATCAAAAGCTTGTCTTTATTTATAGGTAAGTGTCTAGTGTGTCAGTATTTTGCACTTGCTAAAAGGTAAAAAAAATACTCAACATCTAAAGTTCAGATTTTTTTCAGATGAGTGAATTTTTCCATTTTCTTTGACTATGTCTAGCTTATTTATTATATTGTGTTTTTCATTTCTATCCTGCTGTGTGACAGGACTCAAAACTAATAGACTTCCTCAAATGTATTTTCTCAGACTAGAGAGAAGACATAACATTTTAGTTTACACAGGAATTCAGTACTATGAGATTTAAAAACAATAAAAATGTGAAAATAGGCAGTTCCTGAATGGAATATATTTAATTCAGTCATAGAATTCTATCCAAACTAACTAAGAGGTCATTAACCAACTAACAGATTTAAGTAATATGAGTCTAATAAGCAGTTATAAGATGTAAAAGAACATAATTAGTTGTGTTTTTTAAATTAAACCATTTAATTTCTCCTAAAAATTATTTGTCTCACATACATACTACTTTTTAAGCTGTTTCAATCCCTTGTGAGTGTTAGTAGGTCAAGATTCCAATTCTTTTTTTTCTGGGATTAAACTCAGCACAGAGTATGCTCAGTAAACAAACAGGAAGCACAAATATAGTAGCTTAGGTTTATTAAACAAACAAAAATATAAACACTATAACATATATTCTAAGTTAAAAGTATAAATGTGTAAATAACATAATGATTCACATGCTTTATAGACTGTTTTTATCATCATAGATGCATTATGCACACAGTTCGGGCTTGGGGTTTCTAGAGGGTAGAAATGGGGTTTCAATTCAATTATATTTGGATCTCAGTAGATTGACATCTGGTTTATCAATTACAGAGAAAAATATGAAACAACTATATGATATCAACAAGTAATGAGAAGTCAAAATAATTAAAATATGTTAAATATGGAAGAAACAATAGGTTTATTTAAGCCAGTCCTTTATTATAAAGATGAGAGACTAAAGTTTCTTGTGGAAGTAAACTTAAGGTGGTCTATAAAGAATAACTAAGAGTTAGCCATACTAATAAAAAGAGAAATACTTTTGGAAATAGAAGAACCTCTATTGTTGAAAAGAAATGGAGGTGTGAAAGAGTATATTGCATATAAATAACTACAAAGAGCTCACATTGCCCAGCCTAAGTCAACGCTTCACTCCCAACACTCTTTCCCAATTTTGCCCCTAAAAGCTTGGTGGTTCAGAACTGTTAGACAGATCCAGAGGTGATTCCTCGCCCTGGGGAGGGAAGCTCTAAGAGCAGGCAGGATGCCCACTGCTACTTTCAGCTGCCTCCTCGCCCGCCCTCCCTGCTGGCCTCATTGAACACGTCTGCCTCTCCAGGATTGTACGTTTAAAGCCTTGTCTTGTGTTATGTTGTCTGATGCTCACATCTATTGCTCTTTGAATTTAATTTGGAGGAAGAAGTGAATTGTGTGAGTGGTGGCATGTTGACAGTACTGGACTTAACTGTTTCTAATTTCTGGAAAATATGTTATTATATATGTGTACATGTATGTGTACTGGACAGGAACAGGAGGCTGGGGCTTTCCATTAAAAATAAAGACTTAATTCCTATGAGTATAGTTGGAATTTTTAGTATGAAAGTGAGATTTTTCTTCTTTCTTATGTCAGTAAGAATAGAAACAAAACAAAACTGTGACTTATAGTAAAAAAAAAAAGAAAAGAAATACACATTGTCAAGAAACAAGACTCAACTCAATAGTTAGACATAATCCAGAAGTAATTTAACACAACTATGCTTAATATGTTAAAAGTTCCAGTAGAAAAAATTTAAAACATGAAGAAAGGTAAAACTTTTCAACATAAAAATGGAGCTATCAAAAAATAAGTAGAAATGTTCAGAAAAAGGAAGGAAAAATATTGTCACTGCATTAGTTTTCTATTGCTACCTAACAAATTAGCACACACTTACTGTTTAAAACAACAGCCATGCACCATCTCATGGTTTCCATGGGTCGGGTGTCAGCACTGTATAGGTGGGTCATCTACTCAGAGTCTTACTGGCTGTAATCAAGATATGAGTTAGACTGCATTCTCATCAGAAGATCCACTGGGGCCACTGGGGAAAGATGTGCTCCCAAGATTATGTTGGTTGTTGGCAGAAGACACTTAGTAACAGTTGTAGAACTCAGTGACTTGCTTCTTTTGGGTCAGCAGGAAAGAGAGTTTCTCACCTCAGAGAGAGGCCCAGTCCCTCATTTAAAGGCTTTCTCCTGATTAATTGAGGCTCACCTTAATAATCTTTCTTTTGATTAACTCAATAACAACTAATTTCAGAACTTAATTATGTCTGCCAAAACCCTTGACCTTTTCCCGTAAGACATTGGCTTAAAAAGTGTCCTGCCTGTCCTCAATGGAAGGGAATTCTAGAAGGATGTGACTCATTAGGGTTTAGCTTGTGGTGTTTCTAAGATAGTGAGCAATCTGAATCCCAGTGATTCTTTATGCCCTTATTATATGCAAGACACATCCACCTCATCACAAAGTCTCCAAAAGACTCATCCCATTACAGCATTCCCTCTAAGTCCAAAATCTCAGTTCCAGGTTCAGACGAGACTCCTAAATGTAATTCATTACATACAACTCTTGGGACACTATCTCACTATCTTTTGACCCAGAAATTAAAGTTATATACTTCCAACCCACCCAACATACAATGGTGGGACAGAAATAGATTAATTGCTATAGGCCTTTTTTAAAATGTATCTTTATTGTTGAAAGTACTACAGATGATCCCCTTTTTCCCCCATTGACACGCCCCCCAGGCCTTCAACACACTATTGTTAAAAACCAAGAAAAAGATGATAAAGTCATTGGTCCAAGGCAGTTCTGAAATCCAGCCAGTCAAACTTCAGCCAAATCTTGATTGGGTTTTAATGTCTAGCAATAATACCATGTGGCCTTCTGTTCTCCCTTCTGGTGGATTGGTTTAGATCTCTGAGGCATCCTTTTACTTTTAAATCATAGAAGATATCACTTGTTTTCTGAGTAGTTTTCTCAGCCTATTTTATTTTTATTTATTTATTATATTAAAAAATTTGCATGCTGCCATAATTGAAAGTGTTTCCCTTTTCCCAACCCTTTGCCCACCACCCACTTATTTTTCTGCCAGTAGAATGTTGAATGTCTAACAGCCTCCTTTCATTTTGCATTTTTTTCTGATATATAAAGCTTTCCTGAAAACATCACATCTTATCCTTATCTTTGTTATATTCTATAATCTTAGAAATATATAAAATTATTTGAAGATGATACTGATGGAGGCATATTCTTGACCTCTTCCATCAAGAAGATGCACTCTAGAATTCTATATTATTTTTTTTATTTTCTTAGGTTTGCGAGTGTTTTACTAAATGCAATTAAAAAACAAACGTACAGAAGAAGAAATGAATTAAAGCCTAGATAATTAATAGCTTCAGTATTTTTATGCATAATACCTGTATATGATGCTTCATGGAGCATTTTTCTAAACCACATATTCTTTAACTTAGCCTTTATATGCTATCTTTAGAATATATATATATATTCTATATATATATATACACATACATACATACATACATATATATATATATATATATATATATACACACACACACATACATATATATATATATACACTTTACTATCCAGTTTTCCAGACTATGTATCTTAAATGAGAATGAGGAAGTTTATAATGGGATATCACATTGTCAGCAATGAAAAATAACAGCTGACAGACTGAGTGCAGAGAGAGAGAATGACAAATACCCTCAAAAATCACAACTTAGAAATCAAGAAAATTTATAATAGGGAGCTACCCATATACTTGGGTTTTGAAGATGTAAAACTGACATTCTCAAAGGTTACATAAATAGGATGTAAAACTGACATTCTCAGGGGTTACATAAATTAAGATAACAAATATATTTTGAATATTTGTCTTACAGCAGTGGGGAGTTTTTCCCTTGCCTATTTTTTATCCTGGGTCAGCTATTGCAAGTGACCACTTGTAATACAAAATATAAAGGGTCACCATATTAAAGGACATTAGTCATTGATATTAAGCATTCTATTAAATAATAATAGTGGGAGAACATGAATTCAATAGGGTTCAATTTCTTTCTTTGCCTTAACTCTTATAGAGAAATTTCATCAATTTATTACACTATATAGACAAGTTTTCTAACCCAAGGGGTCTCAAAGACAGGTCATTAATTTTATATTTATTATTTCTATAATTAGATAAATTAAATAGGATGGATAAATTGACAAATGTATTAGATAACATGTTTTAATTGCCATAGTCATAAATTTTCTAAAAATGAATTACGGTTTTGGTAAATGTTATTAGACATTATTTTTAAAACTAAACAATACAAAATACTTATGACCAGCAAGTGAAATATACTTAAAAACATATTTTTCAGCCAATTCCGCAAACAGTGGTAATACTATTTAAAACCTTATATAAGTAGGAGTCTGTAATTGCTAAGTCTATAGTTGGTTTTATTATTATTTAATCTTTTCATATCAAATTTAACTTCAAGTTTCAAATGAGTATTAGTATATGTTCTTGAACAAATACACAGATCTTTTTATTGTTCTTTTTATAGAAATATTTGGTTTATCTCAGAGAAGATATGTTGACAACCCACCAAAACAAAAATATTAAGTCACCATTCCTAGCTTTCAATAGATTATAACCATGAGCCTTGATCTTTTATTTCTTAAGCATATACAAATTTGTCGGCCTATAGTAAAGGGTATTTATACCCCAGATACTTCTCTATTTAATATATCTTCTTAAATATAATATATTGTAGGAAAGTCTCTCCCATATTTTTTAGGATGGATCATATTTGCATTATCTTTAGAACTGCTATTAGTAGCTGGTAAGAGCAATCTGTAAAAATCAAAATGGTAAGAAATGTAAGATCATTGTATAAGAGGTGAAATGATCAGCAGCTAGCACATTAGTCCTGACTTGCTCATGCCATAACATCAAATTGAAACCATATTATTTCCTGGTTAGACCCTGTAAAAGGGATTCATAAGAATTAATGATTTAATAATAGTAACAAACTATGCATAAACTAACAACTACTTTCATTATACAAGGATATGACTGAAACAAAAAAAACTATGGGGTCTGTGGCTTGGAATGGGAGAAAAAGGATCCAGAAATACAGTAAATATGTATTTTTCCTTTTAATTTTCTCCATACTGCTATTAGAATGACATACTGAATGTAATTAGCCAATGAAATGCATAAGGTAGAATTAAAATTGCATTGTTACAGTTCTTCAAGCCACTAAAAGCTATGTAGAAGACAAAAGAGATGATACAAAGAATATTTTTTATTTTTAAATGTTTTTAACTTATTATATTTCTATCAACTTAAATCTCCAAAAAAATCTACATTTGGTTTAATAATCTCCAGTATCCTATAGCAATCTGTTGGCATGGCTATGACTCCATATATATAATATGCTTTTGAATTGATGGAAAACACTATAAAGCAAGTCTGTTTTATTTATGCACTGCAGAAATAAAAGTAAGAAGATATTTTATCATGTTATTTACAACTTTTGTAAAGTGGCCATTGTACTACATTTTTTATAAGAATTCAATGCTAGGAAAAACTTTGTCTCTACAGAAAAACAAAACAAATCATAAAAAACGGTTACAATATTAAACATTTTTATTTATAACAGAAGAAATAAACACCCTTTTAAGTTTTTTTTTTTTTTTAATGTCTTGGCCTTCAGAGGGCTGATACAAAATACAGCCTAATGATTAGTTTTGTCAAATTTTACCTGCTGAATAAATTATTTATGTAATTGTGACACTGTGCTTTATATGTATCCGTATATTTTATGTTACTTTACTTAATGTTTTATATGCCAGAGAAACTTGATTTATAAAGATATAATCTCTATTTCAATGGCAGTATGGATCTTTTCGACAAACAACAAAACATTTGTTATCTGTTAAAGCCATATTTTATTTTCTTGGATTCTTACATTGCCTTGATTACTTACTCAATGGTCTATAAGAATTCCCCAGTAGGCTTCTTTTTTGCCTCTTGTCTAGTCTATCTTTATTTTAATAATTTCTTGTTTATAAAAATACAATTTGAAGGTATTACCATATATTGAAACATTTTAAGAATATTTTAAGAATGCATTTATTAATGCATTTAAGAAATATTTTAGTTTTTTGAAATACTATAATTCATTCTATATCTCACATGATACTTAAAAATGTACATGTCTTTATTGACCAAAAAAGTTTATGCTTTATGTTTACTTAGATAAGTTAGAGGCAAATTTTTAAATCTTTTACTATATTTGTACAAGACATACATCCAAACTTGTTTACATGCACACTCACACAGTTTAGTTTGCAGAAAATAGTGCAATTATTTACATCTTAAATAAGAAACCTCACCTACCTGAAACAAATGTATTTTATTGCCAAATTTAAGAAAATTAAATATAATCATTTGATTTAAACTTATTAAATTGTCAATTTGCTAGAAAACAGTTTGATAGCAGAAATTTCAATTGACTCAGTCTAATCCCAAATCTTTGCACAGATACATTTTGCCATTCTTGCTTATAAAAGTTGCATACCTAGGAAATTAAATAAAAATTTCTAGTTAACTTGAAATATTAAAGAGCTCAACTGTAATTAAGAAAGAAAGCTCTTAAGTACTTAATCTTAAATAATGCCTTTATTTCACCTGACTGATTTCTTTGTTCATACCCCTCTTGTGACCACAAAAGTAGTTCTTAATTTTCTGTGCTTTAAGCAGTTGAGGATATTTTCAACACAGAAATAAATTATTTGAGCAAAAAGATTATTAGTGTAGATAAAACACAGTTATAATAAATTCATACATTGAAATTAGTAAAAATAATAAAACCTGATTTTTTATTTATAGCAATCATTTCCATATCTACCAAGAAATTCATACATATCATCAAGTACAATATCCAACCTTACATTGCTTTCTTCAAGGTATGCTACTATATTTTGATGAAGACGATGAAGAAAATGAATCAATGCTAGAATTCATCCATTCACAAATAAGTCATCAACATGACGACAATTATTAAATTTTCTCTTATAAGCAGGAGACAATTGTACATCAAGAATTTTAAAACAAAGATTATTTTGGTTTTTGTTTAGCTCCCATAACTCTAATGTTCAGGGCAAGTGTGGATTCTTTTAACTGTGTGACCAAAACCTATTACTTGATTCTGTGCCCTATAAATTTGTTTCATACCCAGGCTTCACTGAGAGCTCCTAAATACTACTCTCTCTTATGTTTGCAAGAATTCCTGGCCTCATAATCTCATAATATCATTATACATGTCCCTTATAATAAGTGATGCAAAGTATGCAAGTATTTGGATGCTATAAAAAAATCATGATAGATCATTGGTTATTTTTCTGCTTGTATTATTTTGGAAAAACCACACTCCCCTATTTTATGATTGTGGCCTTAGTTGAATTAACACATGATAAATGTTTTAAAAATATGCAAATAATCTTCATTTTACTATGACCATGCTTTTTATGGTTGTTAAAAATAGACCATGAATATATTTCCAAATTCTCTATATATTTCAGATTATATATATAAATTCTGCAATATGTATATGGAAATTTGCTGTATTGGGCAGCAGCTTTCTCTATCTGGAATTTTCTAAAACCTGCTTTATTTTGGCTAAATGGGATCATTACAATGCTTTTTCTCTACAATTTGAAAATTGTGCCGTTCCCTCTCTGTTTAGGGAAGTGATCCTTCAAAATGAAATATTTATCAAAGAAAAGTCACCCTAAATTCAGGCTTTTTCTTTGATTTGTTTTTAATTTTTTCCCATCTCAAGCCCAGCTGATTTTAACCTGGCACAAAAGTATTTATAGGTGGAGGAAGCATTTTTCTCAGTCTGTGGAGATCTTGTTTCCAGTTTGTATTCTCTGTTTGGCTCAAATAAATTTTTATTTTAAAAAGTATTTATAAGTGGAATAATTTAATTGTCCTTTAGTCTTTGTTGCTTCTACATGGTAACTCTGATGGTGAAATTGTCTGCCGATGATCTAAGAATCAGATGAGGAAACTCCTGGCACACCCAGAAATTTTGCTTGATGTGTCTGTGCTGGATCTCTTGGGTCTAGAGTCATGGTGATGAATGCTATTGCCATGTAGCAGCATGAGTCCGCTTTCAGATATCTCTTGTTGCCCAGCGGGGCGTGGTTCAGAGGCTGAGCGTCGGCCTAGGATGCAGGTGATCGGGGTTCGATTCCAGGTTAGGGCAAATGCCCGGGCTGCGGGCTCGATCAATGACTCTCTCATTATTGATGTTTCTAGCTCTCTCTCTCCCTCTCCTCTCCTCTCTCTGAAATCAATAAGGATATATTAAAATAAATAAATAAAATATCTCTTGTTTTTCCTACAGGCTTATCTTCAACCCTTACAACTGAAAATTATAGAAATTCACTGTGCTTCTTGAGGATTTTCTAAAATTATTTTTACAGCATTGTATTAATGTTTGTGAAGGGAAATGAGTCAGACATTGATGCTTTCTTTCCATCTGGATGGTTCTACGCCTAAATTAAAACCCCAAATCCTTTTTAAGTCTTAAAGGCTTTCAAAAATATATCCTAATATGTCACTGCCTTTATTCCCTACTGCAAATTCTCTCTCATTCACTCGCGCCATGTCGGCTGTCTATTATGCAAAATATGTTCCCATCTTAGTGAATTTTCACTTAACATTCTCTCTGGCAAATTTGTCCATCAGTTGTGCACAAAGTTTGCTCCTTCATTTTAAGTAAAGTCTTATCAATGTGAAATGTCATTCCAGTTCCTATTGTATTTTAATTTTATTCATATCACTCAACACTATCCAACATTTCATATATGCATGTATTTATATATGAATGTTTGCTTATTTGTGCATCTATACATATACATGTATGTGTGAGTCTCTTCTTTTTCTTCAAATAGAATGTAAAATTCATCTATGTAGGATTGTCTTTCAATCCTGTTGGTCGTGTTCATCACTATATCCTTAATATACAGAACAGTAACTGGGCTGTAGATTTCAGTAAATATTGTTTGAATAAATGAACTATAGATTGAATGGATCTGTACCTAAGAGATATTCTCATAAATTCTGAAAACTGGTAGGCATCATCCTCAGATTGCAAAAATAATGTTGACTGATTGTCCATCGTGCTTATTTTAATAAACTCTTCAGTTCATTTCTGTTTCTTTGTTCTACTACCACTTTTTCAGAAATCTTAAGATATATGAAAATATCGATCAGTGTTAATAGCGTTTCTGTGACTTATGTGTAATTACATAGACCTTATAATTTTAGTAAATTTAACTTTATATAATATATTTTATATTAGGGTTCAAATATTTTTAGAGTATGGATCCATAATATAAAAAATTATAATATATTTTTACTGCTAAAATGTATTGTTTTAATTATTCTCTCCCATTTAATAGGTGCCACATAGATATGGTCTTTCCTGCCCAAAACTTAGTCTTCTCTTTCTGTGTTTGTTTGTGTGTGTCCTAGGTATATGGATATACATATATGTAGATATGAGATGAGAAAATTATTTTCTGTTGTTGAGGATAACAGAAGCACTGTTTTTGCAGGACACAAGTTACATTCAATCACCATTATACCATTTCCATTATTAACTCACTGCTTTGTTGCCTAAGATTTTCCCATTGCTTAATCTGGGATAATCATTAAATATTCTGATTAGTCTAGTTTTTATAGTCTTTTTTTAACCAAAACCCCAAAATTATTACATTTTAAATTGTATATTATAGACATTTTAGTAACAAGAAACATATACAAATGTGAATTTTTTGAGTAATTAACATTCTATATAAAATATAAAATAATTTCAAGGCAACAGGCTACACTTAATAATAAAGAGGGCCTTCAAACTATTAAAATGTTCTTATGGTCAAATCTCATGCCACTTAAAGAACAGAAAATAAATCAAATTTTTGTTATCATAAAAGTGTGTTGAGTTTTTTGGGTCCATATTATTTTATTTGTTGGGTGTTTGAATTCCTGCTCCGCACTTGCTTTATGGGACATGATTGAGGTAAGATTGGCCTGACCTAGGTTCTTTGTTAAGTTGCTGAGGTTAGATTTGTGTTCTATGGGAATGGATGAGAAATTGTTGACTCAGGCAACGGTTAGCTCAGGACATATATTTCCTGTCCCACAAATCAAACTTAGAGTTACAGAACCAAAGAACCTAAATGGCATAGAGGTCAAATAAAAAGGAGTGTTGGTCTCGATGGAAAGATAGGCTGCTCTGGGGGAACTGCATGAGTCTTACCTCTGGATATGCACATGGGACTCACATGAGACTACTGTGATTTCATGATTGAAGACTCACAGGGGGCACTTACATGCACAGCAGTTTTGGTTATTTTATTTTATATTTTATTTTTGGTGTTAGGTAATTTTTCATTGTATATTATGATTTTTGTCAACCTAATTTGAAATAATTCCAAATGTAAATGCAAATTCTATTTGGTTAACTAACCACATTGTAAACTAGTGTTATCAATTATAACTGCTATTGAAACAGTGAAATAAAATTAGTGAAAAGGATAATAATGATAATAGCAAACTCTATGCTTACTATGTGATATTCACTATGCTGAGTGTTTTATATTTATTTTAATTTTCTTCTCATTCTCACAGCAATCATACAGATGAGGAAAATTTTCACTTTTGTAGACAGAGGAGGTGTGACTTAGTGAGTTCAGTACCAGCCTAGTAAGTGATGAAATTGTGATCCTATTCAAGTTTATAGTACTTGAAAGCACAAGCTTTTCATAAACACACTGCAGTTCTTTAAATAATAGATTTTATTTCAATTAAAAGACATATTTCGATAAAACAATGGTTGATCTTTGCAACACAAACTAACGAGAATATAATCTATTAAGATCTCAAAGTTAGTTTTAATTCTTCAAATGTGTTCTATTTATGAATTTCTAAATACCAGAGTGTCTCTTTAAATTGTTTCATGTTCCTAATTAAACATTTTAAGTAGTCTTGTATATACATTCAAACTTAATGCTTTGCTTTGTGTGTTTTTTTCTTTCCTTGTTTTAAATTCCTTTTAATTTTCCTACTATCTTATAATCAAAACTAAATATATTTTGGCTTAACATCTAGATTTAGCCGCCTACCATTTGATACTGCAGCTATTTCCAGACTTCTCCATTTTCTTAGAAATACTGAGAGATCAGTGTATCTTTTTAGGAATAACCATTATCTAGTTTTCGAAAGGTTAGAATTTAATAGATATTTCTTCTTTATGACCCAGAACCTTGCATCATCTCTCTTTTTGTCTTAAATAATGTTGTCAGTTCCTACAAAAACCATTTTTTGCAAGGGTTTTTGTCCTGTACATGTAAAACCAATGAATAGAGTATGGATTTATGCCAGCAGGTACTGAAATCCCTGGCTTGGTTGTCTCTACTGGCAATTCTAATTCTTAAAATAATTTGCTTAACCTTACTTCTGTTTTTCCAGGGCATCCCTGGAGCTGACAAAATATGATTCTTACTAATGATATATTATTCCCTTTCTTACTTTTTCCAGAGGTAAAGTTGTTTTAATGCTCCTTTTGGGTGCAGAATTAAAATTGAAAAGAGTCAAATGTCAACACTACTATACAGAAGGCAATAACACCCTTGAGCTATCAAATTGTCATAGGTAAAGGGTAGAAAACAGTGACTATATGATTCTAGTCAGTGTTTAAAATTGGTCATACTGGCATTTCTTCTATAAAACTATTTTTTTGGAGAGAATTTGGAAGTAAAACAATTAATTAAGGAACATCTTTGCAAGTGCCTAGTCTGATAAGTTTGATTATAGTGACAATAAAATTTTAGTCTCCAACTAAACAAAGTTGGGAGTCTTGTTGCACGTAGATAGAGAAGCTATTACCCTCTGAAGATAGTTGCTTTGGTTGAATGGTTTTGTGCTTCATTTATCAAACAATGGCGATAAGGCTAATAAAAAGTTGTGTAGTGCTAATGGTGGTGATAAGAAAAGACAGGACATTACTCTTGAGTAAATCTAGATATAATCAAATTCTGGAGTGGCTCATTGTTGCCAGGTAAGCTGTCCACTTTAAGTACAATAAAACAAAAAAGAAAAACAAACTTTTAATATAGAATATATTTAGAGAATATGACTTGAGAGTCTGATATTTTCTAGTTTCTTATCTGCTTTTTTAGATTTAATCAATATTTTCAAAATATTATTTTGACAATTTGTTTTTCTTATGAACCTGATGGCAAACATTTACTGAGTACCTTGTGTTTATGTGAAAGTACAAACAACTTCACATAGAAGAATAGGGCAAATTATAGAGCAATTACATGTTATTTGAGAGATACTCTAACAACATAGGTAAAGTGCTGGTTGAGTGCAAAGAATCATATCTTCAAAAAGGAATTGATATTTGAAGACTGAGTAGGTTCACTAGATAGACAAGATAAGAATATTCCAATAGAGGAAACAGAAACACAAAGGCAGGTGTGAAAAAGAATGGTGTGTGACTTGAAAACTATAGGTTACATAATTGGAAAGTTGAAAATGGTAACTCTTTGACAGAATACATAAAACTCTAGTGGGTGATATGGAATTAAGTCTTCATTCCAGACTGTGATGTCCTGTAGTCTAAAGACTGTTTGCATCAGAGCCCCCTGAGGGACTTGTTAAATTTTCAGAATCCAGGTGTGCCAGTTTTACTGCATCAAAATGCCTCTGGGTGTGGTACAGAAATCTGTATTTTAATAAACTCCTTGATCTTATGCCCAATAAACTCTGAGTTCAATTTTCTATTGATGGAATGTAATGTGAAATGTGCATACTTCATGGTGAATGAGAAGAACATATTAAAAATGTGTTATTGTTTATCGAGAAAAGAGAGAGAGAGATGAGAGAGAAATAGAGGGAGATGATTTATTGGTGAGTCTAATATGCAGGTAGTTACAGTATTCTTTATTTGGCCAATATATCACAGTGTAGTGTCAAAGATATCTTCAAACAAGAGATTGCCTTCCCATATCCATTGCTTTCAGTGTTTTAGAATATACTGTGTTTTAGGTATTTGGGTAAAATTTTTTTATTCACTTATTTTTAAAATCCCAGTATAATGGTACTTGCACTCAAGCCTATAGTTAAGTCTTCCTTTTGAAAACACATGTATTGTGAATTGTTTTATTTATGAAAACTATGAAATAAATATCAAGAGAATTGACTTTAGCACTCCTTAATATTTATAAAAAAAGTAATTTCAAGAAGGTAGATATGTTTATGCTATTACTACATATATAGAACAATGAAAATACTATAATGAAAATGATGGAACTATAACCTACTATTATTTGGGGTTGACAGAGCTTCTTTCTGTAAAGGAAATATAGTCAACAAAAATGATAGCATAGACAATAACCTTGAAGTCACATAATTCTAAAATACAAATTATTATCTTGCTTAATAATTTTAATATCTCCCATTGCCTGTGACAGTGACCTTCAAAATTTCTTTTAAGTCACGAAACTCATGATAAATAATTTTTTAGCACAAACCCAGTGATTATTTGCCTGCTTTTATTTCTGTACTATTCCATCCTACATAATTCTATTATAAATGTTACAAAATATTTCAAAAATACAAATGAAATGAAGAAATTAAGATAAAAAGATCAATATTAAAAAACTATGCTGAACACTAGCTGGTTTGCTCAGTGGTTAGAGCACTGGCCTGAGGATTGAAGGGTCTTGGCTTTGATTCTGGCCAAGGTCAGGCGTACCTCAGTTGAGGGCTGGATCCCTGGCCCTGGAACTGGGAGGCAACCACTTGATGTGTCTCTCTCACATCAACATCTCTCTCTCTCTCTCTCTCTCCCTCCCTCCTTCCTTTCCTCTCTCTCTCTCTCCCCCTTCCACTCCCTCTGAAAAGCAGTGAAAAAAATATCCTCAGGTGAGGGTTAAAAAAAATGCTGATAGTTCTCATTTCTTAACTTTATGTTAAGTATTAAGTAGACCTTATACATAAAAAACCAGGGCAATGGATGGAATATGGTAAGCAGTTAATAGAAGTTACACCACATTATCATTGCTACTATCAGTGGTGAAATTCTTACTGGCTCACATGATGTCCCTTTGGTGTAGTTGCACGACCCAGATCAGTTTATTTTCCACTCTCAAAATTTCTTAGTCCTGGGCTTCTGATTTTATGACCAAGGAAGTGCTATTACAAAATAATTTCATACTTTAAATAGTATATTTAATGTAGAGGATAGTTTTATTCTAAACAGATATATTTAATGTAAGTCAATGGTACAGGTGAGTAAGTATCAGATTGCTTTGGATATTCTGGGTTTATTTTGTTATCATACCCTTTGTATTAGAAAGCAGTTTTCCATACCTCAGCACTTCATTTCAAAATACAAAAGAAAGTTCTGATTCTGTCAGGTTCACTATACATGAATTCAGAGCTTAAAGCCACAAAGTAGTTTAAGCTGCACTTGTCATTTTTCTTGTTTTTAATGAAAAGAAAGTTAGGTTGTGCTCACTTCTTTTCCGGAGGTTGCATTTAATGTCACTGATATTAAAAAAGTTTTTCTTTCAGAAAATGCAGAGATAGTTTCTTTTTTTCTTCTTTGACAGTATTACAACATGTCTTTAATAGATAATAAAAAAAATGATGAGATAAATATACTTTTTACAATAAATTTTTGCATGTATAGCCATATCTATAATGCTGGATAGGTGTACAGTATAATCACTCAATATATTTTTGAATTTCACTTATAAATTCATGTGTGTGCAATCTGTGGGAACCGATTAACATCATATTATTTTTTATATTTTATCGTGATATATAAATGTATATAAATATATATTCAGATATTGTGTTTTTGCACTCTTTGCTTTTAAAAATAGCAATCAGTAAATTGAAAAATAAGTAAAACAATTCATTCCTCTGATGATTAGTGACGGTGAGTATCCTTTCATATGACGATTGACCATCTCTCTGTCCTCTTTGGAGAAGTGTCTACTCAGGTCGTTTACCCATTTCTTAGTTGGATTGTTTGTTATCTTGGTGTTGAGTTTTGCAAGTTCCTTTAAATTTTGGATATTAAGCCCTTACCAGATGTATTGCCTATTAAGTTCTCTCATTCGGTAGATTGTCTTTCAATTTTGTTGATGGCTTCCTTTACTGTGCAAAAACTTTTTAATTAGATGTAGTGCCATTTGTTTATTTTTTCTTTGTTTCCCTTGCCAAAGCGACATATCAGAAAAAATATGGCTATGAGAAATGTCTGAGATTTTAATACCTGTTTTCTTCTAGGATTTTTATTGTTTCCAGTGTAACATTTAATTCTTTAATCCATTTTGAGTTTACTCATGTGTATGGTGTTAGTGTGTATGGTGTAGTCTAGTTATTTATTTTATAAATATTTATTTTATAAAAATTTATAAATATTCATTTATAAAATAATTATTTCATAAAAATCTATTTTATAAATATTTGATAATATTTATTTTATAAATAAGTAGGAAAAAGTTTGAAACAATAATATAATCTACTTCTGGGTTATTTTTCAGCAACCTGTTATGAATAATGCTACTATGAACATTATTGTACAGGTCTTTTGATACAAAATGTGAATGCCTTTCTGTTCAATATGTACATAGAAATTGAGCTTTGAATAAGAAGTTATACAAAAATTCAGCTATAATTTATAATGTCAGTTTTCCAAAGAGGTTGTAACAATTTATACACATAGAGTTGCTAATGTTTTGTTCCTAATATTTTTGCTTATAGTTCAGGAATGAGATCAATATGTACTTTGTTCTTTAAAGTTAACTGTTTTGCTTTGTTTTAATCAAGGTAATTTTGAGCTCATTAAAAAAGTGGGGCCTGGCCGGCATCACCAGTGGTTAAACGCCGACCTATAAACCAGGTGGTCATGGTTTGATTCCCAGTCAAGGCACATGCCCGGTTGCGGGCTTGATCCCCAGTAAGGGGCGTACAGGAGGCAACCGATCAATGACTCTCATCATTGGTGTTTCTCTCTCTCTCTCCCTCTCCCTTCCTCTCTCTGAAATCAATAAAAATATATTTAAAAAAAAAAAGAGAGAGAGAGAGGGGAAGGTATTCTCTGGAAAGGTTTGTGTAATGTTGGTCACATTTCCAACCATCTATCTTGTTTTATTACTTTATTATTTTACTTTATTATTATTACTTTATTACTGTATCTATTGTTTGTTGTTTCTTTTGATTTTAGTTTTATGGTCTTTGCATGCCTGATAATTGCTGAATGAATTCTATATATATTAATTCTGAAAAAATGTAAATTATTTGTATTTTATTACCTCCCAAGAGGATTGGGTTTCTTTATGACTAGCAGTTAGAGAATGTCCAAACCTCCTTAATTCTGTTCAGGTTTGTCGTGTTTCAGGCTATTCTTCATTATGATAAACTAGGACTCATTAGAGAAATGGTTGAGTTGAGGGCTGAAGCAATAAAAAGCAAGTCTAAAATAAGTTGTGCCAAAAAGAAATGTAGTGCTTAAAAATATGATTTTATTTTATTCACAGATCAACTCCATAAAAGTGATTATTCCTGTTAATGGAAATTGAGGGTCAAGTGTGTTCCCTAATGACTGGTCTGATTTAAAATTTAGCTTTTTTTCTTCCATCCATTTACTCATCCATTTATTCAATAACATTTATTGAGGGTTTTTTTGTGTGTGCCAAGAATGATATTGTACTTTGAAAAAGTAGAAAGTTAAGCTGCTCTAGAGATCTTCAGAGACATTTTGAAATTTCTTACAATATATTACTGTGGAGAATTCTGTTTTTGGACAGGACACAAGGCATCCATAATATCAGGATACTAAAAATTACAGTTAGATATTAGCTGGAATGCTATGAGGCTATTTTATCTTGAGTATTTATGTTGTGGATGGGTATTCTATTAGAGAATATATGCTATATCAAAGAAATCGAATATGACTGATGTGGGTCTCAATCAATCACCATATTGGAAGGCCCTGCCCTAGTAGGCTGACCCTGGGCTGAATCTGTCTTGCTGGACTACCTGAGGTTGCCAGGATATATGCACTAGATCCACCATACTACATTAATTAGTAGTGGGTCCTGTGCCAACGTTGCCCATTGGCAGGCTGGGCTCCTTTGCCTGTCAAAGCCCAGTGCCTGTGGCCATCTGAAAATAATTGCTGGCCCTGGTTGCCACCAGGCAAGAGATAATAAATAAATAAATAAATAAATAAATAAATAAATAAATAAATAAATAAATAATAAATTGAATGGTAAGTACATAATACAATATACAGATGATGTACTGTAGAATTGTATACCTAAAACCTATATAGCTTTATTAACCAATGTCACCGCAATAAATTCAATAAAAATAAAATAATAATAAAACATAAATAAATAAATAAATAGTTTTTGATGACAGCAACTTTTTACCTATAAAGACATTTTCTAAATAAGTTTATCCAGATAAATTATCAATGTAGTGTTACACATATAATGAAAATTCATATTCAAATAAGTAAAATTATTAAATAAATTCCTGAGGTGCAAAATAATTTGGCCAGTAACATAGAAGATGCACTTTCATATCTCTGCAAAATCAATACAATCTAATTTTAAGATAAGGTGAATTACATAACTTCCAAGATATTAAAGTAAAATAGAACATGTATTTAGAATAGAACAATACATATTAATCCTCATGAGAAACAGTATAATGATTAAATAAAGGATATGATTTGTATATTTCCTTTAATATTTTGAATAAAACTTTTATTATTTTTTAAAAATAAAATCATTGTATGAATAATTTCTTCACACTTTGTCAGTTTCTCAAATCCTCTATTTTAATTAGAGTTCTATAAGCATTAATACTACATCCTAATTAAGAAATCCATTAAGTCTCTATAATAGTTGCCTTAGAAATAACGTTAAATTTACTGGAGTTTTAAATAATAAATTCATGTGATGGGACTTTAATGCGCAATTTAAGAAGTTATTAATATTTGAAAGAAGCAGTCATTGCTTCTGTGTTCAATGAATATTGTTTTGTCATATACTTAGTTATCAATTTACCATTCCTAATATCTCAAGAATATTCTTAAGTCTCTTCATGGAAAGGGATATCTAACTTTAGTAAAACTTCTTTGCTTAGGAATTAAGTACTTATACTCATTTATCTCAATAAAAAATGTACCTGATATAGATTAGTTTCTATCCCTTTGTGAAGTGTGACTGCCTATGACTTTTACTTTGTCAATACTTTTTCATGCTTTAGCCCCAAAATGCAAAATTAGCATACTACATAGTTCATACTTATAAAGAAGATATATTTAAAAGAAACTAGGGTAATCTGTGAATTATAAATATTATTTTGACAATCTAGAGAGCTAAGCGTAAGCCCTGGTAGTCTAGCAAATTGCCTGTGTTATATTACCATTCATGCCACAAGCTCTCTTTGGGAATCTGCTTTTTTTATCTGTAATATAAAGAGCCTCCCTCCCATAGACTGAGCTACCTTTCATTCATTAAAAGATAAAAACCTATTTTAAATTATCTAGTTAAGTAAATTTTTTAAGCTGTTAAAAAAGGCACATATAATCAATTAGTTCAGTCATGTTCTAAGTTAGGTTGGTAAGCCATAACCAAACACATATTTAAAATTAAAATTGAAAAATAGTTCCTAATTAAATTAATTGTATACTAATTTTTGTGTGCAAATAACAACTTAGGAGGGATAATTTAATAATGATATTAAAAAATCCAACTGATTTTTAAACTTCAATTAGTTCATTTGTAATTTTATCACTTAAAAGATATTTGAAACTAGGCTGAAGGGAAAAGGAAGGAAATGTATAGATGTTGCCATAAAGCAAGGTACTCAGCAGATAATTTCTATTCAAGGTGAAGGATTTTAAAAACCTTAAGCCAGGGTCTTGGCTGGTGTGACTTAGTTGGTGGGGCATTGTTCCATGTACCAAAAGGTGGCAACATGCCCAGGCTGTGGGCTGGATCTCCAGTAGGGGGTGTGCAGGAGGCAGTCAATTGATGTTCCACTCTCACATCGGTTTCTCTCTCTCCCTCTCTTCTTCTCTCTCTAAAAATCAATAATCTATAAAAATAAATAGATAATAAATAAATAAATAAATAAATAAATAAATAAATAAATAAATGCCTTAAGCCAAGAAAAAATAGCAAGAAGGTCCTTGCATTGGAGTAAACAGGAAAGGAGATAAATTCCATAATACAAGGGCCAGAAATACTAGAGTTTGAAAGACATTATGAATGTAATGGGGCAGAGTTTTAGCAGGAAGTATTGTTATTAATATTATTATTATTAACGTTTAATGTATTTGAAATAATATTTGATATACTGAAAAGTTACATAGTTTAGGGACTTCCCATATATCCTTCACCCAGTTTCTCCTAATAATATCTTATATGATCATGCTACATTGGAAAAAAATTAAGAAATAAACACAGCTACAATATTATTCAATGGTTATTCAGGATTCAACAGTTTTCCCATTTCTGTCCTTTTCAAGTTTCCAATCCAAGGTGCCTGGTCTTCATGTCTTCCTGTCTTTAGGCTGTTACCAGTTCTTAGTCTTCCCTTGGTGTTCAGGACTGCTTAGGAATTACATGAAACTTCCTTAGTTTGGGTTTGTTTGATATTTTATCAAGATTGAACTGGGGTTATGGATTTGGAGGAAGGATACCAGAGAGATGACATGCTCTTCTCATGACATCATATAGAGAGAAACGCCATGATATCCACCTGACTTACTACTGATGATGTCAACCTTAATTACATGGATAAGCTGGTGGTGGGTTTCCCCACACACTCTTTCCCCTTTCTATACTATAATTATTAAAAGCAAGTCACTAAGTCAAGACCATGTTAAAAGGGAATAAAAATGAGCTCCCCATCTCTGGAGGGAAAATATTAAAGAATTTCAGGGATTTTAATATCCCTACAGTATTAAATGAATATTTTGGGGTCACATCTTTAGGCTGTGTAAATATCCTGTCTTTCCTTAAAGTTTTGCTTATAAAAGATAGTTATAATTATTTCTACTTCTATCTATATCTGTATTAAAATAAACACAATTTCACACTGATATCTCCATCCATAATCCAGCAACCTTATTGGGTATCCCAGTATCATAGGGTTTGTTCACTCTATCACAACATCTCTCTCCAAAAGCACAAAACCTGGTGTCTATTATCAACATATATTTCTGCATTTCCAGTAATCATGTAAAGCAGTTTCAGAATTGTTAACCCCTACCTCTGTGAGAAACAACTCAACCAATTAAAGTATAGTCTTTATGTTCTTTTGCTTTTTAACTTTACAGTAGTCTGTCAAAATGTTGTTTTCCAAAGTAACCTAAATTAACTCTTCTTTCTCCCATCTCTTTGGATGAGGTTATGTTACACATTTGTAATACAGCGAGATTCATTTGTCATTTCTGCATTCCCCCCTGAGATTTCCTAATATCTTGGTTGATTTTCTTTTAATTTGCGTAAAGTTCACCGTTTGTGATATATCGTTTTATAGGTTTCAACAAAAGCATAGCAACTATTACTCTTTTCTGTATTATTGCAGCTCTACTCATGAGCCAATTGAAGCAAGGGAAGAGTTGTGGGCACAATTGGTAGCAGTGACAACAGTTATAAAGTTATTGCCATAGTCTGTGAAGGAAATGATGGTGATTTTAACAATAAGATGGACTTTTCTCAGATTTTCTATATGATTAATATTATATTCTCTTTCAGACAATTACAATGTGATTGTGCAATAGATTTTTTTGAGATAAATTTTTAAAAATTCAAAAAGAAGATTTTATTTTCTAGTTTAAATATAAAAACATCTTAAGAGTAATATGCTAGATATAACCTTATGCTATGTGTTAAGATTTGTGACATATTTGAGTAGAGTTAATATGCCAACAGATTAATTAGGTGCCAGACTCAAGGTAAAAAGATAATTTGAGAACTACTTTGAGGTTTTTATCTTAAGTAAGTACCTTAAGTAAGTACCTTTGTAAATTCAGTGAACACATTTTTGTTTCCTAAAACAAGTAAAAAAATTATATAAATTAATATGTTTATTCTTCTAAGTAGATGTAAAAAAGAAAAACATACTTATTTTGTAAATACTTGTTATTTCAAGATTTTTATATCAATATAGAATAAAGAGCTAGCCTACAATAAAATTCCATTAAGTCGTTTTTATCAGTGGAGTGTTCTCTTATATGCGCTGCTTGCAGTCCTTGCTCTTATAAGTCATGGGAAATAAAAATAATTTGTTAATTCTGCCACTTTACCAAAGAACAGTAAAAGCATTAATATAATACTCTGAAAATACAATGAGATTCTCTTAAGATGATTTTTTGATCCAAGTACTAAACAATTAGTATTGTGATCTTTTTTTCTTCTCATTTAAACCAAAACTGAACCTGAGGTACTTGAGTTAATAATTTCCCGTCTAATTATTAACCATAAAGCCATCAGACATAAATGGAATATCAGAGGTCTATTTGTAATCTAGTACCCACCATTCCCAGGTCTTTGTACACTACTGACTATTTTTCCATTTCATTATTATCTATAATTTTTTAGATTGCCTGATAGCAAACTTCGAGATAAAAATAAAATGTCATATTGCAACCTGCCTTACTTTTTAACTATCCTTTATATAAATTCAATATCTGTTAATATTTACTTTTGATTATGTCATAAAGATTTGCAGTTTTTCTTCATTTGATCCTTTCTTGAAGTAGCTCATTTTAAACTAGCCAGAAGAAAAATTCAAGAGGTATATGTTCCTTTATTTTTTTAATATTCACCCTAGGATATTTTTTCCATTGCTTTTCAGAGAGAGTGGAAAGGGGAGAGAGAGAGAGAGAAACATCTATGTGAGAGAGACACACCAATTGGTTGCCTCCTGCAATGCCCCCTGGTTGGGGCTGGGGATCGAACCTGCAACTGAGGTACATGCCCTAGGGTAGAATTGAACTCGGGTCCCTTCAGTCCCTGGCTAACTCTCTAACCACTGAGCTAAACCGGCTAGGACTGTATATTACATTAAAATATAAAAAAATAGCCTAGCTGGGCGTGGCTCAGCGGTTAAGAGTCGACCTAGGATCCAGGCGATCGGGGTTCGATTCCCCGTCAGGGCACATGCCCGGTTGCGGGCTTGATCAATGACTCTTTCCTCATTGATGTTTCCATTTCTCTCTCCCTCTCCTTTCCTCTCTCTGAAATCAATAAAGATATACTGAATAAAGTAAAATATAAAAAAATATTTGAAAATAAATTTAAAAGCCTTCAGTTCAATAAAACTTTTGAATTATCTAAACTGCTTGATTTTCACTTAAAAAAATATTTTGGCTCTTTAACACAGTGAGTTCTATCAGCCAGCAAAGATAAGATGAAGAGAGAGGTATAAATGACTATATTTTTAATGTTTTTGTGCTCTGAAAATATGGTTTGATGGCAGGATATTAAATTAATAGCTAAAGGTTAACACTCTGCTTATATAAATAAAGTCTGCCTAGATCCTTTTGAAATAAAAATCATATGCAAATTTACATTCACGATAAACATGTATCTCTGGGTTAGTGTGGAGATCACTTGTCATCATGATCATTTGTGAGAAAATAGGTTAGAGTTTTGAAAGAACAATAAATTGTTCCAAACAAGAGAATCATGCCACAATAAATGTAATGGAGAAAACATAAAAATATAGGAACTAGAGAAGGTTTTTTCATTTTTAAAATTTTTATTATTATTCTATGATATAAACAGGGGCATTCTCAATGTCACTTTCAAGAGAAATATTCCTCCGCCTAATTAAATACAACACAGAGATCTATTCCTGAAATACATAAAAATAAGTAAAGCTTTCTGCCAGTAATTCAAATAAAATATTTAGCACATTTTTTTTTTTTTTTTGCTAATCCTCACTTGAGGATATTTTTCCATTGCTTTTTAGAGAGAGTGGAAGGAAGGGAGGGATCAGGACAGGGAGAGAGACAGAAACATAGATGTGAGAGAGACACATGGATTGTTTACCTCCTGCACGTGCCTGGACCAGGGCCAGGGACAAACCTGCAACCCAGGTACGTGCCGTTGACCAGAAATCAAACCCATGACCCCTTGGTGAGCAGGCCGATGCTCTAACGCCTAAGCCACACCAGAGATGGCTAAAATACAAGACTTTTAATGAAAAACTAAAAATAAAATGAGGATATATCTAGTATATTACTCAAAATTATTTATATTCAATTTAAAAATTATACTTCTGTTCTCTATTTTATTGTTTAAAAATCTGCCTCATAAATTAAAACATAGTTGTCTGGAGGAGAATATAATATTAACCCTATTGAAAATAATTAATAAACAGAGTAAGTTCTTAAATAAATTATTGGATTATAAATTAATGTCTACAAGAATAATTCATTGGGATAGGAAATTTATCTTTTTTTCCTATTGCTTTATTCTAGTCATAAACATATTTTTATAAAATAAAGTAACACAAGATATATTTAGACATAGCACTATGATTTTATATTTTGAATTCATATTTCATTAACTAGATTGTCTAGCTAAAATATTTCCATATAATTTGAAAACAAAATGACACATGGTATTTGGTGTCTTATTAATCTTAAAATTTCCATTATTTTTATTACCTACAATTTTTAGATACAACACACTTTAAACATTTGAGTTATACTTTTAATCTGTGATATGTAGACAACCTTTTAAATTTGCATTAACTAATATACCCTTATTGCCCATAATGTCCTATGACTGTGCCTATATTCTTCTTTTGAATTATTAAATTTGTAAGAAAAAACTTTTGATACAGATTTTTTTAATCGATATGTTTACAAGTTAAGGTGATTAGGCATTTATATCTGAAGATAAAACAGACCTTGAATAAATTATCAAGCCAGAACAGCAAAATAAAAAAAAATCAGTCATAGTTCATTTTCAACTAGTCACTACCGCCTCCAAGTGAAAACCAATTAGCGTATCTGGAAGGATTTAGAGCAATACAGAGAGTGTGACATTTTTCAGGCCAAGAACGGCCATTCTAGGCTGATGCCGAGGGTCTGGGTTACCTTCTGGAGAGCACCACACTGCCAACATATGAGGGGGCTCCATCAAAAACCTGCCTCTGCCATGTTATTCTTCTTGGGACTGAAGACATAATCAAAATCATAAGGAGGGAAACACCAAAACAACTAGGACTTTTGAAAGCTGATTTGGATTTGAAATTAACCAGGTATTGAACATTAGGGGAATTTTCCCTCTTAGTGTGCCATCTCCTCTGTTTAGCACAGTTGCTAGTTTTCAATTCAAGCCAATTCAATATTTTGAGCCTAAAACTTGTTCTGCAACACACACTTTTTAAAGTATTATGCAAGGATAACAAAAATTTGGTCTCTGTTTTCAAATAGCTTAACATACTGCAAGGAAGAGAAATATGAAAAATAATAATGCCCTGGGATGATAAAAATAGAGAGGAATTCAAATGGCAATTGAAGGTTTAAAGGGAGCAATGCTGAAATCACCTGAATAGTTACAAAAAAGTTGGACAAAGTGGGTTACGCATATGTTGAATCTTGAATCAGGAGCAGAAAGCTCATAAATGGACACAGTGTAAATGGACATAGTAGTTAAGATTTAAAAATGTCTGTGTGAGGCAAATAGACAAATAAATCAGCATCAGGTATTTAAGAGGTAATCAGAGCTCAGATATTATAAGATAGTCAACACCATCATAGGAGTTTATTACTCAATCTCAATTTATTGAAAAGTATTAAATAGTGGAATAATGAAATCAGGTTTGTGTTTATGGCATTTAATAAAATCACTTTTGTAACTAATATTTGTTGAATGACTAATATTCAAAGCACTATGAAATTATATTTTTCAAGCAAAGGGAAACACACAAAGTAATAGTGAAGTGTGGCAAAATATACCACCTTGGCATAAGGATTATTTTGAGCTAAAGGCACTTAGGGAAAAAGAAGAAAAAAAAAACAGCAGGTGCAAGAAGGGCATTTTACTCTCCCCTTTCCCTCCTGAGAACAGGCGATGAGGAGATATGAACGGCCATGTGAAAGATGCCCTTTGTGTACCAGGAAAAACGCCCACATTATTTGACAGGGAGCCAAAACAAAGAGAATTCTGTACAATAAGACTTGGTTAAAATATTTTTAAATTTCCTTTTCCCTCTCATATATTTTAACTGCTTTCCACAATCACCTCTCTTTGTTCAACTTAGTAGAAAAGCCTTTAAGTTTTTCCACTTCTTTTGGTTTTATCGTTTACGAGGACTCTCATACCACAGAAAGCATCTATTTGTATGCTTTATTCCCGCTAATCTGTTTTGCATCAGTTTAATTTTCAGGCCAGGCTAAAACACCCTAGGAGTGTAGGGGGAAATTTTTGCCTTCTTTATAATACAATATGCTTAAAACTAATGTAATAGTCATAAACATATTGGGGACCTTTGTGATTTATTTCCTATCTAACAACTGCTGAAATCTACTAAACAAGTTTTATTAAAACTTTTGATATTGCAAGATATACACAATCATTTTCAAACAGTGCTAGGTCATAATTGCCAACAGAATAGATTTATTGCACCCAAATAGGAAAGGAGAAGCTTCTGTGTTTGCTTTTCATCTTTGGCTAATTTTGTTTCTCTGCCTCTAGAGTTCTGCCCCAGATTCAAAATATTTTTAAATTGTTTCCTTTCTAATGGCTCATCTCTCTTTTATATATGAAACAGACATATATTTTCTAGTATAAGGTATACTGTAAAGTACCAAGGAAATGTTTAACACCCCTTCATTTTCTCTTATTTATTCAACGTTATGTAAATACTAGACTTAGTGCTCCACACTCTGGGTAACATAATGAGCAGGACAGATGGATACCTGCCATAGAGGGATTATACGTTAGCGCAGGAAACAGAAAGTAATACAACAAATGACTCAAATAAATATAGAGTACTCAAGTGCTATGAGAGAGAAAAAATGTTGGGGTTCTGTGTTACAGAATAACAAGGAGAATGGCTTCTGGGAAGGGATGGCATTTCAGCTGAGATCTGCAGGATGTTCAGGGCCAGAATGCCAGGTGGAAGGGGAAAAGAGATGATAATAATTGCAAAGGCTTCGAAACAAGGAGAATGTGTGTTCTTGGAATTGCCAAAAGCTGTTGTGATCATAAGAGAGTGAACGCGTTAGGGAGGTCTAAGACATGAAATCAGCAAAGTGGCCTAAATCATGTAAGGGTTTATCGGTTCTGGGGAAAGGCTTTAATTGCTTTCTAAATAGAATCAGAAATCATTGACTTTAAGCTGGGAATAGCATTCTTTGGTTTTTAAAAAAGATTCTTCCATCTGTGAAGTGGAGAGGCTGGAGAAGGAAAGCAGGGAAACCAGAGAGGAAGCCAGTGCACTCAGCTAAACAAGAAATAAATTGTGGAAACAGAAAAATGAGATATATCAGAGATGTAGTTTGGAGATGACAGGAGCAAGATTTCAAGGTTAATGGAACATGAGTGTCCATGGGTTTGAGAATGAGTTCTAAGAGGTCTGGTTATATTGATTTCAAGGACAGAATCTTCTTTTTCCTAAATTATATAAGTAATTTTACTAAATCCACAGTATAGGTTTTTCTGGGAAGGACAACAGCAATAGCATAAGGAGATTTCATGTCTACCACCATATATTAACAAACACAAAAGACCAATGACAATCCAAAACACTGCAGTTCAAAGTAGGAATTGGAGCAAAGTATATCCTCAAAGAAATAAAAAAACAGTTCTATTCGGTGTAATACTACATGAGAGAATCAGAAAAATTAGCAAGAGTTAAAGAAAATTTCCTTGCCTGAAATAACAATGACCTATCTCAGGAAGAAAGTAGAGGGGTTCTGACAAACGTGTTGATATTCCATAAAATTTCAAAATCAAATCTGTGGGCCAGCCGTGGAAAAATGGAAATCTTTTTCTGGGAACCTCATTCCCCACTGCATAGCATCATATTACAGGGACTCATGGAAGGCTTTGGTGTATTCTGAAAAAATTCTTAATAGTAACATAAAGTCTATACAAGTAAAAAAAGAATCTCATTTTCTTCTATGTCTCCTCATTTATGATTTTCTTTCTTTTTTTCTGATTTTTGTCTTCATTAATTTTTTCTTCTTTCCCTAGATTTCATTTGTTGTTATTATAACTTTTAGCTTTTTGAGTGAAATAACTAGTGCATTTTTATTATTTGTTTGTACTAATGGAATTAAAAAGCAATGTGCTATCCTTCAAGTGTAGATTCAGCCAAATCATAGATTTTTCTGTGTACTTTTCTCATGATTGGCATTTTCTAAATTCTATTAAAACCACTTTTATTTTCCCATTGAATCAAAAGCTGTCTCTGGGAATGTTTTTTTTTTCTTAATTTCTAAATATTTGTGAACAGATATTTTAATTTTAAAAATTTATTTAAATGTTTATAAAATTTATTTTTATTATTTTTGGTATTTTAAATTTTTAATTACTGCCTGTTTCTTTAGATAAATCTTACTCTGAAAAAAATGGAAATTGTAGGATCCAGGATTAAATACTACTTCAGTTCTTTGAATATTCTAGAAATATGAAGCTATCATTCATAATATATTTAAAGTCATACAGTTGTACTTTTTTCTTATTTCCCCTGCCATTTGCACCTACTCTCAATGTTTCTGGTACACTCTGTGATTTTTCCTTCCATGGTTTATGGCCTAAGACAGCTTATTTTTTAAATTTTCTGCCTCCATGTTATTAGATGATAAGAAAACTGAGACTTTCATCAAATAGTTTTTTAACATTTCACTAGATAACCAACTCATATATTTTATACATTTATTTTATTTTAGAAATGAATTAAGTAGAAGACAGGATAAGAGTAGTATTAAAATAGCAGAAAATATAAAACCAAAAGTTTTTTTCTCTATAAATATATAGTATCTGTTTATCTATGATAAATTTTAAAATACAGGTAACAAACTGATTTATTGAAAATAGAAATCCACAATATAGTCAAAATGTTTAATTAGAATAATAACCTTTGTAAAGTAGAGGGCCTTTTTAAATAAAAATTTTATATTAAAAGTATGCTCATGAAGATCTGATATACATATACATAGTGAAATGATTACTACATTCAATCTAAATAATATATCCATCACTTCACATATTTCCTGTTGTGTGTGTGTGTGTGTGTGTGTGTGTGTGTGGTGAGAGCATCTGAAACCTTTTCTTATGGCAAATTTCCAGTATTCAAGTCACCATTACTGATGATAGTCCTCATACTGTACATTAGATCTCTGGACTTATTCAGCCTATATAACTGAAACTTTGTACTCTTTGACCAACATCTCTCCTTTCCCTCTTCCTCTCCTTTCCTTTTTACCACCATTTTACACTGAGCTCCTGTATATTTGATAATTTTAGTTTCTAGATAGATGAGATCAGAAAGTGTTTTTTCAACTCTGTGTCTGGCTTATTTCACTTAGTATAATGTCCTCAATGTTCATCATCGTTACAAATGGCAAGATCTTCCTTTTGTATGGATAAATAATATACCATTGTATCTGGACACCACATTTTCTTTATCTACTCATCTGCTGATGAAGACGTAGGTGTTTTTAACCATATCTTAGCGATGTGAATAATGCTGGCAGGAACACGAGGGTTCAGATATCTCCTTGAGGTATTTCTTTCCTTTCCTTTGGGTATATATGCACAAGGATTGTTGGATCATATGGTAATTCTATTTTTAATCTTTTCACTGTTTTCACACTGTTTTCCAAAGCCGCTGCACAACTTTACAATCTCACCATCAGTATACGAGCGTTCCCTTTTCTCTACATCCTGGCCCACACTTGACAACAGTCATCATAACAGGTGTGAGATGATATCTCATTGTGGTTTTGAGTGGTATTTCCCTGATGATTAGTGATACTGATAACAAATTTCTTTTCATAAATTTGTTTGCTATTTATATGTCTTCCTTGAAAAAATGTTAGTGCAGATCCTTTGTCCATTATTTTTTAAATATATCTTTATTGATTTCAGAGAGAGGAAGGTAGAGAGAGAGAGATAGATAGATAGAGAGAGAGAGAGAAAAAGAGAGAGAGAGAAACATCAATGATGAGAGAGTCACTGATCTGCTGCATCCTGCAAGTGCCCTATTGGAGATGGAGCCCCCAACGTGGGCATGTGCCCTGAATGGGAATCAAATCACGATCTCCTGGATCATAGATTGATGCTCAACCACTGAGCCACACCAGCAGCGCTCCTTTGTCCATTTTTTAATTGGTTTTTTTGTTATTATTGTGTTGTGGGTTTTTTCTTTGCTACTGATTTGTATGAGTTTGTTTATATATTTTGTATATTAACCCCTTTTCAGATATATGGTTCACAAATATTTTCTCCCAGTCCATAGGTTGTCTCTTCATTTAGTTGATTGTTTCTTTTTACTTTGCAGACTTTTTTTAGTTTGATGTAGCCCCACTTTTTATTTTTTGCCTTTGTTGCTGAGCTTTTGCTGTCTTATCAATCATTGCCAAGGCCATGTCCAGGAACTTTCTTCCAAAGTTTTATTTTAGGAGTGTTATGATTTCGATTGTTAAGCTGAAGTATTTAATCAATTTTGACTAGACTTTTGTGTATGGAATAAGATAAAGTTCCAATTTTATTCTTTTGCATGTGGATATCCAGTTTTCTCAATATTATTCATTGAAGAGACTATCATTCCCCCATTGTGTATTCTCGGTGCCCTTGTTTAAATTAATTGACCTTTTATGCTTGGGTTTATTTCTAGGCTCTCTCTTCTGTTCCATTGAGCTATATGTCTGTTTTTACGCTAGTACCATACTGTTTTGATTACTATAGCTTTGTAATATGATTTGATATCAGGATATGAGATTCCTCTAACTATGTTTTTCTTTTTCAAGTTTGCTTTTCAATAGACTATTCAAAGTCTATTGTGGTTGCATATGAATTTTAAAATTAATTTTTTTCTATTTCTTAGAAAAAATATTCAAATAAATACTTCTGAATGTATAACACCAGCCCTATATTATTCATATATGTTTTTATCATTTTCAGCTTCAATAACTTAAAAGTATAAATACAATAAAGTAACCAAAAAACTCATTTAAAAACTTCTTAAAATTTTAAAAAATTAATAAAATTTTTAAGCTTATTTATTTTTGAACAATAAATTAATTTTAATTTTTAATCAATTTTTCCATCTTCACCAAGACACTGCAATAGAAGTTTAAAGTCAAATAGTTTTCTCTGTTATTTGTATGGGTTTGAAACATAAAAGAAAACACATTCTTTTTTACAAAGTTTATTTATAAACTTTTTTATCAAGGCAAACTTTTTTTGATTCAAGGATTTTTGAATTAAATTTATTTAATATAGCCCAGCCGGGAGTGGCTCAGCGGTTGAGCGTCGACCTAGGATCCAGGCAATCGGGGTTCAATTCCCGGTCAGGGCACATGCCCAGGTTGTGGGCTCGATCAATGACTCTCTCATCATTGATGTTTCTGTCTCTGTCTCTCCCTCTCCTTTCCCCTCTCTGAAATCAATAAAGATATATTTAAAAAAAATTATTTAATATAATTAAATATTGACTTTATTTAAATTTATTTTCTACACAAATGAGAAAGTTTCAAAAAGAATTTCATCAATTATTATGTAGAGTGGTCATGGCACAATACTTTCATCAATAATCTTTTTTAAGGATGTGCCAGCAAAAGAGTAACGCAAAAACAATTTTTAAGATGACAGCACACGTGCAGATATTGCAAGGCAAATCACGCACCAAACAGACAGTCAGCCATATAATTTGATTTATAATTACTAGGAATCACCCCAAACTGTGCCATAATATCTCCAGCATCCTTCTGACATATTGCTTGGAACCCTTTCACTGACCATTTCTTCTTTTTATTAAGTTGTTATAGACAACAACGAAATATTTATTATACTTGTTAAATTCAGTGTGAATTTGAATCCTAAAAGATTTTCCATGAGTAACTATTGCATCTTTTTTCCCTTCCATTTAAATATTTTCAAAATTAATGGCCAAAGGAATGGAAAGAATTCAGTAAGAAGCATAAAGAAGAAGGATTTTCAGTTCTGAAACACCTCAGTACTTTAATATTCTCCAGTGAAAGTGAATCTCCTACCCCTATTCAGTGAAGAAACTGGAGATCTTGAAAGTTGTGCTGTAACATTTGAATTAAACTGTCCATTTCCACAAAGACAGGTTTACTGCTACTTTATGTACATCAACACTTTAAAAAGATCTATGTTGATAGCTTCCATTTTTTCAAATTCATCACTTTTTTAAACTTTATTTTCATTGTTGACACTATTACGATTCCTCATCACCTAACACTTTTTAACAGTAATTTAATATTGTGAGCTATTGGGCTGTGGACGTTGCTACTTCTTCATTGCAATTGCAACCTTAAGGAATATTGTTTAACAAAAACCTTAGTTCTTAGTTCTATGGTTGAATCAATGAATGTACTTGATAAGCTGTGCTCTATGCTTTTAATCAATTGCAAGAATATTAACGAAACATCAAGAGACATGGTGAGGTGATAAAGGGATTAATTAGCTGAGGGGCAGAAAGTCACTTTTTTAATGATTTGAAGCAAGTTGCTTTCACAAAGCTTTGAAAATGATCATTAGTATAATTAAAGCAATTTCACTAAGAAACATGCGCTTAAATTCTAGAAAATATAAAATTATTAACTGATCTGATGGGAAGTATGCAAATAAATTTACAACTAAAATAATAAGGCTATGCATAGCAACTACAAAATGACAATAATTACAACAGACACAATATCTAATAACTGGATAGAAATATATGTTAAAGCAATTTTTAAGCAATCAAAATTGATGTCTAGAGCCTGTGAAATAATGTTCTTTTCATTTTGTAAGCAAGAATTAACAATTCTTCTCAAATTAGGAATTTTTATATGACTATAATATCCATAGAACTTTCATCAGAAAATAAGTGGAACACTCCAGGGAAAATGTAAAAGAATAATTTATTTCTGAAAAACAATGATATTAGATCTATTTAACATCAAGAAGATTTGGAGGGAATATAATTATATGTATATTTATCACTTGGAAATCATAATTACTGTATGACATAAATGATTATCATTTTATTTACATATATATACTGAATTATACCTTACACCATTATTTCTCTTAACAAATACATCATATTTGAAATGTGATGCTGTAGGCTGAATAATGTCTCCTCTACCCCAAGTTATACATATCCTAACCCTCAAACCTGTGAAATGGTTACCTTCTACAGCAAAAGGACTTTGCAGATGTGATTATTTTAAAGATCTTGAGGTGGGGAAATGAGCTAGATTATCCAGGTGGGGACCATATAATCACAATTGTCCTTATTAAAAAAAAAAAAAAAAAAGGGCAGTAGAGTTAGAGGCAGAGAAGGAAGGCAATGTGATGATGAAGGAAAGAAAGGGAGTGAAGGTGATGTGATGCATGGTCACAAGCGAGGAATGAGGACAGCCTCCAGAACTCGGCAAGACAAAGGAATGGATTGTCCCAAGAGCCTCCGGAAGGAACTAGGTCTGCTGACATCTTGACGTTAGCTCAGTCAAGATTTCTGACTTCAGAAATCAAAATCTCACACTTTAAATTTCTGACTTCCAGAATGGTTAGACCATAAATTCATGTTTTTAAGCCACTACGTTTGTCATAGCAGAAATAGAAATACTTTGCCATAGCAGAAATAGAAAACTAGTACAGATCTGGGTAGGAGAAAAGAGTTCCTGATCTAACAAATACTGTATATAAAAATGTGGAAGTGGCTTTCAGATTGGGTAAGGAATAAAGGCAGGGTGAATTTTCAGAAGCATTATTAAAAGGCTTAGCATACTTTTAACAAACTGTTAGTAGAAATATGGATATAAAAGACTGCTGGAGAGGGCTAGAAATAAATGAGGAATATGATAAAACCTTAGCCTATCTTAGAGAATAAATGGTCATAAACAGACTGCAACTAGAAACATGGGTATTAAAGGCGCTGCTAATGAGGGCTCGGAAGTAAGTGAGAAACATGGTAATAAAGTCTATAATGTCACAGAGAATTCTTAAATGATCATATAAAGACTTGGTAGAATATGGATGTTAAAGGCACTGTTAATTAGGAATCAGAACAAAACAAGGAACATGCTATTGCAAAAGAGAATAAAGTCGATTGCTGTTATACAGTGACAGAAAGCATGGCTAATTTGAGGCCTATGGTTCTATAGAAAGTAAAAGTTGTAAGTGATAAACCTGGATATTTTGCTGAGATTTTCCAGCAAAGTGTTGAAGGTGAGATTTGTTTCTGTCTTGCTTTCTACAGTAAAATGTAAGAGAAAAGAAGTGTTAAACAGAAGGAGACAGGTTTCAGGCATATGGAGTATGTCCAACGGAATTTTGAATATGCTTGAAACTGCCTTTTGAAAGGAGCTATAGCTGGAATCCTATGCTTGACACAAAAGATATATTGTTTTCTAGTTTCCCAAGTGTACATTTGGCAAGGATTTTGACCAGTCTAGATCACATCCAGAGTCTCATCCATACCTGATTTAGATGATGAAATTTAGATCTTTTGAGCTGATAAGACTTATATGAGATTTTGGAATTAAGTTGGTTCTGCAATAGGTTGAGGCTTCTGGGAACCTTGGGATGAATGTCTTCTTGTGGTGGTGTTTTTTTGACATAACTTTTAGAAACCATTTATGTTTCTTCAACTTTATTTCCATTCTGTTAAGAGTTTGTGGAAGCACAGCTTCGGACCACTCAGTGGTTATTTCTACCCATTTAATGGCCTGAGCAATGGGGGCTGCAGACCAGTTTTCAGTGGCAGCTGGGCACCTCAGTCTTCAGTAGGAAACTGCTGAATGGGCACAGAGAGCACCTGCGAGCCTTCAGACCAACCTGCAACCTCAGGCTGAGCAGCAGGGAACTCGGGAGCTGGAGCCCTCCATTCACCCTGAAACTCCTCCTTGGCCACAACCTTTTCAGCAGCAGCCTGCTCGTCCTTTTCAATCTCTTCAGGATTCTGTAGAAGTAAAGATCAGGCATGACCTCCCATGGGTGTTCACGGGAGATGGTGCCACACATGAGCAGTACTTCCCAAGCCAGCATCCACCAACTCAGACCTCCTGAGTGAGCCCCTTTTTCGTTGAAAGGAATTGTAATGTCTACATAGTGCAGAGGAGAGTCTGTCTGACACATACAATGCCTCTGTGAGAGGCTGGTGGCCAGCCTTGGGATCAGTGACCACCAGAAGTCTCGGCTCCTGGAGGGCTGCCTGGATCAGGTTTGTGAAGGTCCCAGGAGTGAAGCGGCAGCAATAGCAGTGGCTCCAGCGGCAGCAGCAAACTTCAGCACAGCTCGCTGGCCAGTATTCATGGACAATATGACACTGACATCAGCAGGGTTTTCAATGGCAACAATGGCATGAGCTGACAGTGGAAGTTTCTCCGAGCTTCTCTTCAGATTTATGAGGTAGATGTTATCACTTTCCTTTTGTAGATGCCCTGTTCCATCTGGAAGTCAAGGCTGGTGCCACCTAAGTGGGTTTCTGTTGTAAGGAACTTGAGGACACCCTTCTCCTTCAGTTGGAGGGCATCCAGGGCTCTGGACATTGTGACAGTTTCCCTTTAAGTTACGTGGGAACTGAGAACAACGCAGCAGTATGGGCTCTTCTCTGGGTAACTCAGAAAGGGGGTGAATCTATTTTGCGTATAAAATTAGTGAGTATTTGAGGGCCTGAAAGCACACTGTGGTAGGCTGAATAATGCCCCTGCCACAAATATATATACATTTAATCTTGAAACCTGGGGATATGTTACCTTACATGGTAAAAGGGACTTGCAGATATGATTAAGTTTAGGATATTGATATCATGAGATTATTTTGGATTATATGAATGAGCCGATGTTACAAGAACAATAGTAAACTGATACATGTGCCAAACTTTTCTCAGGGTGCCCATCATGATCATTATCACAATTTTTATTGAGTATTTTAATAAATATATAGAGTACCAGAAACTTTCTCAACACTCTTTATGTCTTATTAAGTTATTGAGGCTATCTTATTTAAATTACAGTTTAAGATGGATATTATCATCTTCATTTATAAAGAAGAAGGCAGGAGTTCCCAATTACACATAGGTCTATACTACAGATTAAGTTTAGAGAGGTTATGTTTATGTAAATGGATGAGGTTACACAGTGATAAAGGAAAAACTGGAAAATCAGAAAATAAAAAGGCTAAATATAGACCTTAGAGAATATGAATAATAATTAAACATCATATAATATGGATGAATCAATATAAGTGACTATCACAGCCGTCAGTAATAGGAACAAAAATAATGCTAAAAAAAATCCAAGGAAGGAGACAAATTTAGAGGAGAGGCCAGCTAGGGTAACAAGACATGGACAATACCTAACTGAATTTGACAAATAGAAATTATTGATCATAGTATATTTTCCAACAGAAATTCAGAAACTTTCCATCAGATACCTAACTACAACAGTGAGGAAGATTTGGATCAGTTTGTACATGTATTAAAAGAAAAGTCTCAGATATTATCTGCCCCACCTAGGAAGTTAATTATATCTCAAAGTAGTATCCTTAGTTAATAAAGTCACAGAAAAATATACTTAATCTTAAAAACAAATAAAATGTAAGATAAAACAAACGAGGTATAATTTCTTCCTATTCTCTAATGTGCTTTTTATGTTATTTTCCAATCAATATGTGATCTACTCTTCATCTGTTTCTAAAGTAAAAAAAAAAAAAAGACATAGAAGAGTCTAACAATATAATTATAATTATGTTACATTTCATGGTTTTTGTATAAAATATCTTGAGTCACGCATATGACTTATTTGACAAAATTTGCTGAAGCTGCTACTAAGCACCAAGAACAGAAAAGAGATACCTTGGCTAGTATGGCTCAGTTGGTTGAGCATATTGTCCTGTACACCAAAAAGTCATCACAAAAGGTCATCAGTTCAATTCTTGGTCTGGGAACATGACCAGGTTGCCATTCAGTCCCCAGTAGGGGTGCATGCAGGAGGCAGCCAATGGATGTTTCTCTCTCACATCAATGTTTCTCTCTCTCTCTCAAAAAAAAACACACCCCCCCCCCCAAATACTATAATACTATAGTATGCCATTTGAAATCTCTATGTCTACTTAAGAAGACAGATATTAATTGTGTAGGTTTGTCAAATAAATATAAAATTACCACTGTGATAAATAACTTGCAGTGAAGTAAACACATCTAAATTACTATGTCATTTTATATATCGTTCCTTTTCTCACTAGTATAGCTGCAAGAGCTAGCAGGCAGTAAAAAGAGTGCTTTAAAATGCGTCTGATTCATAGATATGGTTGATTGTTATTCAAGATGACTGTTCTTTCATTAAAACATATTTAAAATATTTTGTCAGACATAAATCTTTGATTTGTATTTGGCTTCTGATTTATTTTGAGTACATAAATTAATATTTCATTGTAAAACTCTTTCATTTATGTCAAAATTTTCTGAAAAAACACATATTTGCTTTTATAATGCAAGATAATAGCAAAATTAATTAAACATATATAATTTTTCAATATATACAACCATTGAGAATTGCCTTTTAAAACCCAGAATGCTGTTTTGTAGAAATCCCAAAAAAACCTATATTGTTTTTTGAAATAAGATAGTGTTACTGTTACAAACCATAATAATACATAAAAATAATTTACCATTAAAAAAATTATACTAGAACTGCCCAGCCAGTGGTGTGACTCAGTTGGTTGGAGTGTCCTCTAGTACACCAAAAGGTGGGGGGTTCCATTTCCGATCGGGGCACATACCCAGGCTGTGGGTTTTATCCCCAGTCAGGGTGCCTACGGGAGGCAACCGATCAATGTTTTCTCTCTCTCACCCTTTCTCTCTCTCTCAAATCAATAAAAACATATTCTTAGGTGATGATTAAAAAATTATTCTAGAGCTCACATTGAGATATTGTGAAATATACTCACGAATCCTTTCTTGAGAATCACTGCTCTATATGTGCAGCAGAAAAATAATCCCTTGAAAACTGAAATTAATCACTCCTGGTAACCTTATTTTATTATTAAAGGTTCTTATGGAAAAGCAAGAATAATGATGCTTTATTGTCAGTCAAGGAGGCAAGACATTTTAAATAAGGTCTTTTTAAATAAAATGACAACATAATGAAGTATGTCTTTTTTTAAAAGCTGCTATACGTGTGTTCAGTAGAGACTATTTTAGCTACCTATAATTTTCCACAGCCAAGAAATGAAACTAATCCTGTTTCTGCTAAGAAATTGAGGAATGCCTCCGTCTCACTGAAGCATGTCAACCATGTTAAAGTTAACCTCTAAGGTAAATAAACAAATAACTAAAAATTATAACCATTAGGTTACAAAGGGATAGTGCAAACTTTGCATTCATATCCAATCACTTAACAAATATGAATCATATGTAATGTGCCAGACACGATGCTAGAATCTGGGATGATAGATTCAGCGAGATTCCTTCCTCAAAGAGCTCATAGTTCAAGAGAAGGAAAATAAGAGAAATGCAGTGCTATCCGGGTGCTACTCTGGGCATATGCAGAGCATAAACATAGGTATCTTTTGCAGGTATTGTAACCCACCCCACCATTCTTTTACCATTATTTCTGTAAATGATGACCTGTTAACTAACATGTGACTACAGATAAACAGCCTGTTTGCTTAAGAATTCTAGGAACTAGCTTCAAAAGAATTAGGCTCAGACTTTCAGATATTACAACCTTGGAATATTGCTGATCTTCTGAACAGACTGTGTTGGGTTGCATGTAGTCTCCTCAGCAGAGAATTCTCAGTCCCACATTTTGATTGTTTTTTCCTCCATGCTCCTCATAAAAATCCCTGCCTGCACTAAAATGGTCTTTGCACGAGAGTCCACCATCTTCTCCAGCTGCTGGTTCTTCAATAAACTTATTTTCCTTCCACCAGCCTCTTTCTCTCGATTACAGAATGAGTACTGGCTTTCCAGCAACAGGCAATTGAACCTGGGTGTGTATCTGTATTAACTCATAGGGTAAAGAGCCCACTAACTAGCTAGGTAAAGATAACTGGGATTTGAGAGTAAATTAAAGATGTGATAGAAAGTATGTAAGGATTTTTCCTGTGGTATTTATGTCTTGTGCAGTGTCTATGTAATTCCTCATCATGCAATCCACTAGTTTTAGTTCCCCCACCCCCGAACTTTGAATTCATTAAAGCCAGGGACTCTTTAATTTTAGTAAGTTTGAAATGTTACACTCAGAATAATTAAGTGAACTTTTAAAAACGAATGTTCTCAGAGCCTCACCTTCAGAGATTCTGATATATGAAGTGGATTTTCAAGGTGAAGAACTAATTGAATTGGGAAAATCTATGACATAATAGTTTAGGACTGATGGACACAGAGGGGCTACAATCCTAAAGCAAATGTATAAGTAAAATACTGTCTAAGAACTACATGAGCAGAAGAGATGTTACCCAGATGAGCAAACTCTTTCTCAAACACATGAACTTGCAGAAATTTCCTGAAGCAATGAGTGAAATTATTTCTTGATTTATGGTTTTATCTTCCCTGGGAGGAATTTTCTGGAACTGAAAATTAAGTTATATTGACATGAGCTACTTCAGTTCTCAATATTTGTTAAGCTATGTGGATACAGGTGGCCTCAGTTCTTAACTCATGGATGGGTTCTTAAATTTTTAGATAAGAATTTTAATTATTGCACAAATATGGGTTTTGTCAATGGCTGCAGTTTCATAACAATTTTTTAATTAGAAATATAGCATATTGGCTACATTTTTCATCACAGTATTACACTTAAACATTTCTTTCGCTTTGCAACTTTTTTGACATGTTGGTTCACCAAGAGTGTGTGAGAGTACCCATTTCCCCATATCTTCAATATATCTCAAGGCTTTAGGTTGTATTTATTTTATTGCAATCAATTCTCATATTTATAGACCTTTTTTAGTTCTTTCTCTAGAAATTTATTATTTATAGCATTTTAATGTATTTCAATATTTTCTTTCACTGAATATATATATATGTATATATATATTCTTGTCACAGACATTTTAAGCTTTTCCTACTTGGCTTTTTTAATACTTATATAATATTGTTATATGAATTTTACTTTTGATATAATTAAATTTGTCAGTCTTTGGTTACTCATGTTTTCTGTTTTCTTTGCCTTTTAAAAAACTCCTTTCTGACCTTGAAGTATTTATTTTTCATTTTTAATTTTCTTTCTCAGTTTTGTTTTAATTTATATATATATATATTTCTCATTTATTTACTCTTTTACAAGTCAGGGATGGAATTTTAATTTTATTTTAATAAATGTACCTGAAGCTTTGTATTTCTCTTCAAATGCTGTTTATTTTCATTTTGTTAAATATGTCTTTATTGATTTCAGAGAGAGGGAGAGAGAGAGAGAGAAACATCAATGATGAGAGAGTCATTGACCGGCTGCCTCCTGCACACCCCTGACTGGGGATCGAGCCCACAACCCGGACATGTGCTCTGACCGGGAATCGAACCCCGATCGCCTGGATCCTAGGTCGATGCTCAACCACTGAGCCACGCCCGGCAGGGCAGTCCCAAAGCTTTTGACATACAGTACTTGTATATGTAGTCCAGTTTAAATATTTCAAACCTGTAATTGTGATTTTCTCTCTAACTTTTGATACACTGAGGAGAGTGCCTGCTTTTAACTTTCATAGATGTTATTATTCTGTTTTGTTGTTGTGATATTTCTTTTTTTAAAAAATATATCTTTATTGATTTCAGAGAGAGGAAAGGAGAGGGAGAGAGAGAGATAGAAACTTCAATGATGAGAGAGTCATTGATCAAGCCCGCAACATGGGCATGTGCCCTGATCAGGAATCGAACCCTGATCACCTGCATCCCAGGTCGAAGCTCAACCACTGAGCCACGCCCGGCCGGGCTGTTGTGATATTTTTGGATTTTTGTTATTGTTTTTGTTTTTGCTATTAATTTTTAACTCAGGCTCCTGATAGAATGTCTATCATCTATCTATCTATCTATCTATCTATCTATCTATCTATCTATCTATCATCTATCATCTATCATCTATCTATCATCTATCATCTATCTATCTATCATCTATCTATCTATCTATCTATCTATCTATCTATCTATCTATCATCATCTATCTATCATCTATCTATCTATCTATCTATCTATCTATCTATCTATCTATCTATCTATCTATCTATCATCATCTATCATCTATCTATCTATCTATCTATCTATCTATCTATCTATCTATCTATCTATCTATCTATCTATCTATCATCATTAATCTATCTATCATCTATCTAACTATCTATCTATCTATCATCATCTATCTATCATCATCTATCTATCATCTATCTATCTATCATCTATCTATCTATCTATCTATCTATCTATCTATCTATCTATCTATCTATCTATCATCTATCTATCTATCATCTATCATCTATCTATCATCTATCTATCTATCTATCTATCTATCTATCTATCTATCTATCTATCTATCATCTATCTATCTATCTATCATCTATCTATCTATCTATCATCTATCATCATCTATCTATCATCTATCTATCTATCATCTATCTATCATCTATCTATCTATCATCTATCTATCTATCTATCATCTATCTATCATCTATCATCTATCTATCTATCTATCTATCTATCTATCTATCTATCTATCTATCATCTATC